>NC_068547.1:6060606-6363636 GCF_026212275.2 Microplitis demolitor | reverse complement strand
TGTGCACTGAGTCTTTTAGGGAACAGCCAAGTTTTAAGTTTCTAGGATTTGAAAAATCTTAAAAAAAATTATGGATTATTTCTTGAAGTGTCTAGCATATGGACCAGAAGTTACCAAAGTCAAAAGTTTAAAATTGTTGTTAACAAAAATTGAAGAATAATCGGAAAAACGAAATTTTTTTTTTTAATTCACGGTTCCTCTAAAGACTCAGTATACACACGCGGGGTTAATAATATCCTGGAATACGATTTATTTTATTTTTTTTTACTCAAAATGTTTAAATGATGGTTGTTTCGAAATTATCAAATGAAGCGCTTTAAGTTCAAGAATTTTTTGTAGATCACTTAAAAGCTCGACTTTTCAAAATTTTTTTTTTTTAATGAACTACAAATTGCTCAATAATTTTTAAAACATAATAATCGATTTCCTTGGTGCACCTTGATTAAATTTGTTTGAATAATTAAACATAAAAATTTAATAATTTCTAAAAGAAATTGAACTTTGGAGTGTAATTTTATAAATTCACTAAATCAATAGATTAATTATAATTTATTTGAATTAAAAATATTATGACGCAAATATCACACTAGTAACTTTATCTCAATAAAAATTCATCAATTTTTAACGAATCTTAATATCGATAGCAAGCAATTAAAAATAACTTTCTATCACTCAATAATTAATATCTAATAAAATATATTAAATGAATGAAAATCAAAATAATTGATAAATAAA
Organism: Microplitis demolitor; assembly: GCF_026212275.2. NCBI lineage: Eukaryota > Metazoa > Arthropoda > Insecta > Hymenoptera > Braconidae > Microplitis > Microplitis demolitor. Next base: position 6,362,901 of record NC_068547.1, on the reverse strand, counting down.
ATTTGTAACTATAAATTAATTAATAAATAATTTAATTAACAATGAGCAACCTGCAGTCACTATGTGACTGTCCAAATATCACTACTAAATTTATGAAATACACAGAAAAGAAGGATTTCTTGTTTGAGTTGTTCTAAATAAATTTTTGTTTTCAATTCACAATGCTAAAAATTTCTTGGGGTAAGTAACAATTTTCTTCAGGCGAGTAAAGATTTTTCGTGTCAATGAATCCTTTTTTTTCTGTGTACGTTCTTTTGGCTTTAAAAAGCTCCCTAAAACCAAAAGGGAGTATAAAAATATGTCATTCTGGAATAAGTAACGCGATATAAATAATATAGCTATATTCAGTGACATTCACTCATATTTAGTGACTGAATAATGAAAATATCAATTTATTTAAAGAAAATAAATACGATCGTCTTTTTTCCCGCGTAATTTAAATGTAATTCGAATGATATAGATAAATTTATTCATCTTAATACTTGGTAATAAATAAGAATTTCAACTATGAAAAGACACAAATTCAAGTCAAGACCTTTCTAACGATACCAAATTTAATAATATTAACTAATTCTATCATATAGATATGGCGGGAAGAAAATTTTCTTTATTCTCTTAATAATATAGATAATATAGATTATTATGATTTAAATGTATTAACTTAAATCTATAACTACGTGTTAAAATACTTGTATTTATAACTACTTTTATAACTACTAAAAGTATTAAAAAACACCAGATAGTATTACTGTTTTTGTAATTACTGTAAATATGTAAAAATATCTTACAAGCGGACAAGTATCTCGTCATGGATTGATAACGATTGTACTCGATACTTACAGTTGCCGGTGATGTGAACATATTTGGCGTAATACCGCCGCCAATGAGCTGTGCAGCCTGTGTACTTGTAGCCGTTCCACCAATTCTACCTCTCCCAGTGCTTGAAATCGAACCCGGGTGTATATTAGGTTGACCGCCTACCAAGCAAATTAAATATATAATTTTAAATATTTTAAAATATAAAATAAAAACTGGACGGGATTTAAATTAAAATATCATGCAGGATTTTAAATATAATAATAATAATGAATAAAATAATTGATTTAAATTAAACCAGTTAGTCATCTTCAAAGAGCCGTTTATTGACACGGATTCAGTCTTACAAATTTACAAAATATTATCACAACGGATTTTTGTTACTGAAATATTTACAAATTCTTCTGATAATACAGAGTGTTTTACGAAAAATATAAGTTTTTTAAATAATTATAAGTATCTGTTTTAAATAATTGGTTACTTTTTTTTTTATTTTTAAAATACACTCGATAAAATATATATATAGTACGCGATTTTTAGTAAAAAATTAAATGATTATTAGTTTATAATTTATATTTTTTTTTATACTGTGGTATATATGTATAAGAAAAAAAAAATAATCAACTAATTTTTACCACATTAATACATTATAAATATGAAATTAAATATAATAATTATTATAATAATAATTAAATATAATTGGATAATTAATTTTGAAATATTTGTAAAATTAAATCCTGTTGTCGAAACGATTTGTTAAATATGTATCATTCATTTCAATTATTAATTATTAAACTTTAACTAGCGTTGCTTAATTAATTTATTTTTTGTTTTCATTGTTTACAATTTAAATATAATTTCATCTCAACTTTGTTTCATCATTTTTATTTTCTTTTTTTTTGTTTTCAACTAATAATTAATAATATTAAATAATAAAATACATTGAGTATGAGTACACACTCGTACTACTTGTTACACAATTATTAAAGTATTGAGCCAATAATTAAAATTACAATTCATTTGATAAAACGTATTTTGAATCTTGATTTCAAACTATGGAAATTGACACGTAGAGTATTGCAAATAATGCAAATAAATTTTTTTTTTTTTTTTTACACTAGATCGAAGCCGTGAAATATAATAAAATTTAGTAATGTAATAATCGCTTACATAGAGTAATGATACAATGAGGGATCAAGCCAAACCTTACCTAGTGCTAGTAAATTACTGGGATTGACAGCTCCCGTATCCATTGAAACTTCACCTAGACCATTAACAGACATTCCATTGACCATATTAACAGCTTGTCGCGCGCCTTGAGCATCCAATGTTGTCCAATATGATTCACTAGGTGATGTGCTATTTAAACCAGCGGGCAATTGTGCCGCAGCCCCAGTGTATCTGAAGTAAGGATTTTTTAAGTCTAGTGTATTGCTGCTACTCTCGATATTCGTTCCTTCTAATTTTAAATCTATCGTAACATCATACGATTGTCTGAAATAATTATTTTTTATAATTAGTTTAATTACTCTTAAATATCATCCAACAAAACAGAAAATAAAAATAATTACTACCTTTTATTAGCTATCAAAATAACTTTTCCAGAAAGTAATTGTCCGCTTTTACAGAACAATGGATTTTCTAAGAGACATCGGACTTGGTACCAATGAGTAAGAGGTTCCGTTGGTGCTGTACTCAACCAAACTTGCTGAGTTGAACCAATAAATGCAACATCAAACCAAAATGCAAGACCGTGACATGTTCCACTCTCCAATATATGGAAATCGACGTCTATTTCTGTAATTTCATTAAATTTAGTTATTAATGGGTTATTTTGTAATTTATTACTACTCATTAGCATAAAATACTAGGAATAATAATGAGATAAAGATAAATAAAATAAAATATATTAACCTATTTTATGTAAATCAGTCTCGTCAGCAGTTTGGAAGTCAACAACGTGTCTGACAGATTTAGCCATACAAATACGTATGTCAAATGTGTCGACAATAGGCTGTCGGAAGTACTCTTTGATCGCGTTATTCCGTAATGATGACAAGTCAACACCATGGAAACACGTTTGGTACCAAAAGTTTGCTTTATTAAACTGTTCCATGTAAAGTGTTTCATCAGAGAACGGAGCTATGTGAAGGTCACCGCGCGAAGGGAACATTCTTCCACCTGTTGTACATATAAAAATAAATAAATAAACATAATACTTAATATAATATATTCAAGTTTATTTAAATATATCGTCATGTTTGTATTTATTACCTGGCACTAGCCATTTTTTAGCATGTAAATAAGTCTCAAGCATTCTCTCGTTGTACAGCATGTAACCCATGGGTTCACTGACAATACAATCGACGCGTTCCGGCAGTTCAATTTCTTCAATTTTACCAGCAATTACAACTATTTTATCTGATAGATTGTTTGCGGCGACAAGAAGTTCCGCATGATTAGCCATATTACTAGCCTCGACAGCGTATACTTTTTTAGCACCAGCTTGGACTGCAAAGAATGATAATATTCCAGATCCGGCACCTACGTCTAGCACAACTTTGTCTTTAAAGTCTGACAAGTTTCCAAGAATAGCACGCTGATATGTGCTTGTTCTAATGTAATCTTGCATCATGTTTTGTTGCTGTGATAAATAGCCATAGAATTGAAAATACTGCATCGCTGATAAGTCTTCTGTTCTCTCATTAAAAGCAGACATGCCTTTTCCATTTTTTAGTTTTAGCACTTGGGAATGGAAGTTTCGGAAATCTGTGCATAATTTATTCAACCCATTAATTTAAATAACAAGTAATTACGATACACTATAAAACTTTTACGATATAATAATGATGTGTTTATTTTAAGTATTAGAAAAAATGCTACTGTTCATTTATATAGTTGTCAAGATTATCTTATACATTTATATATTTTACATTATTATTAACTGAGAATAACAATAAAGATCTAATTGTTCGCACGCAATTCTAGAATTTATACTTCAATATTTTTCATCATACTCTTTCAATAATTTTTTAAAAATATGAATTCTGTTTTCAGTTTCAATGTCATCAGGAAGCTGACTATACCAGTTAAACCCTAAATATATGATTGATTTTTCTCCAGTGTGTGTTTGTTTTATTTATTTCTAAATGGTTACTTTGTCTTGTATTATAGTGATGTTGGTTTTTTATCAGTCGTACATGTTCAGTTAAATAACGGAGTTAAATTACAGATTTTTATAAGTAATTAAAATTTATTTAATTATTTAATTTATAAATAAAGTTTAAATACTTAAATAAATTTTAATGGCACAAACAAGTTTTAACTTTTGGTATTGATTAAATAAATTACCTGGTTCATTTGAAAATGTAATAAGTAGACTCTCAGCATCTAAAGTAAATACATAACTTCTAGTAGCAACTCGCGAGCATTCAGTAGTATGTGTTATGGGAAATTCCAATAATTGTTTTGGCTCTTTTTCAGTAAAGTCTTCTGTAATTAAATTTTAAAATAAAAAAATTTATATAAACTGTGTATTAAAAAAGTCATAAAAATATTCATTTTCTCTGGAAATAAAACATTCAACCGTTGATACAAAGGAACCATTACTTCCACCTGCTTTTATGAAAATAATTAATATTGATTTTTATCAGCATCAATAAAAATAGCAAAGAAAAATTTAAAAATAAAAACGGGAAATAAATAATATGAAATAAAATCAGTAAAATAAATGTAATGAAGTAAAGAAATAATTAAAGTAATTTATGATAATTATTGGAGCGTCTAATTTTAAGTGTGGTTAGGTCGCGTCGTTCCAACATTGATACACACACACAGATACAAGCATCACCTCGAGATATTGATCGTATTGGATATAAGTAATAAATAAATACCTGATAATAATTCAATGCTGAGTCCTTGAGGATCATAGTTAATGTTAAGTGTAACCGGTCTGTTGTATTTCGGCGTTGACTGTCCATTGTTTGACAAAGTAGAGACTGTCACCGCGCGAAACGCCTTCGCCATTTTTATATAGACACCGCGTGCGTTTTTCTGCGCTCCAGTCTTTCTTTCTTTCGCGGCGTTTTTTTATTTTTATATCTAACAACGTTTTTTTTCACTTACTTTTATTCTTCCTTTGTTGCTGATACTTTTGTTACACACACGCACACTGCTGCTTTACCGGCGTTACTAATCCTATTAATTACTAGTTATAAATATATATGTATATATAATAATTATTACTCTTAGTCTTAGTCTTATTATTATTATTATTTATGTAAATTTAATAAATTAAAAAAATACTGATAACCAACGATTATTATTTAATAATTATAATAATAATAAAGTATTGTCGTTACTGTCTGTTCAAATAAAATGATGTGTATGTTGATGATTGAAATAGGAATTAAAATGGAGCCGAACAAAATTTTAATAAAGACAAGATCGTATGATTTTCGGAGTTCGGACCACCGACCGACCAACCACCCCCGGCGTGCTTTGCACACGCGCACGTTGTTATCCCTTCTCTTAACGCTGTTCTTTCCCTTTACTGTACCCTATTTCTCTACGTCCTATATCTTCTGTCCTCTACCTCCTATACTATACTATTTAACTTTTGGTTATGCGTGTGCTTGCTTTTCCTACCCCACTCTTACAACTTACACTGGGTTCGCTGTTCGCTGTTCGCTCGGTTCCTTTATTGTTTGCTTTCTCTTACTTTAACTACGTTATGGAATTTATCCTTGTCAGTTTTAGTTGTATGCTCAATTCACAAGTTAAAGCCCGGATGGATCATGGAGCAGATAGGACCCGGACGCTGATCATCGACTCAGAAACACTCAGGAACTTGCTTGCTTCTCATTTAGTATTTTATTTTTTATTTTTATTATGAGTCAATGTAGCGGACATGAAATAATTTATAAATTTTAAATAAATAAATCCAAATTATGAAAGTGAAATTAATGCGCGTAAGGATTTTACATTTATCTAAATACGCATTTTTAAATTTTTACTCTACTTACATTTTATTCATTTATAAAATTTAAAAATTTGCCAATTGTTAGCCAAATTCATGAGTGAATATAGCAGACATCAGACCAATTTTTAATTATTAATAAATCGACTAAATAATTAATAAAATAAAATTTTAAAAAATGCGCATTTACAAAATTTTGAAGTTAATAAGAGCATTTTTTATTTTTTTAATTATTTACTCTATTTATTTGTAATTTTATATTTTGTTTATCTGCTACATTCACACTCTTACCAAATTCACACTCATGTTTTTAACGAGTGTGAATGTAGCAGACAGTCAAATTTAAAATTATAAATAAATAGAATAAATAATTTAAAAAATAATATGTTGAAAAAATGCACTCATTAATTTTTTAAATGTGCATTTTTTAAATTGTCTTTTTTATTTATTATTTACTCTATTTATTTATAATTTTAAATTTGTCTGATGTCTGATACACTCACACTCATTTATTTTTATTACACTTTTATAAAAACTTTGTCTTTTTTTTTCTTTTATTTACAATTACTTTCTATTCATATATTTATTATGACAGATGATAAATTTAAATTATAGGAGGAACAATACAGTAAATTAACCTTGAGACCCCGGGAAACTATATATTATTATTATTTAAATTATATGTTATGACATTACGTATTTAGTCGTTACATAAATGTTTTTTTTTTTATTTTTCTTTTAGAATTTTAATTAGTGTTTTTAAATAAAAAACAACTATCAATATTTATTTTCATTGAATAATTATAAAACTATTTTAATTATATATGAATTATTAATTGATTACTGTAATTAATTCTTAATTAAAAGTGCGATAAAAATTGAATGTAACATAAATTTTTTAAATAAGCGCGCGCTTTTTATATTAGATCGTGTTTAAAGACGATTGGTGATTGGCTGAAAAAAATAATTCTTTTACTTAGCGAATAAAAATGTAAATTTTCAGCGCATGCGCATGCGAGTAAAAGACTAATGCGCCATTTTGAATAATCGAGCGTCATGAAATCATGATAATTTATCCGGCTTTATAAAATACGTAAACAACAAAGAATATATACGTATATATTTTAGTATTTTGATATATATTATCATTATTTAAGGGATTTTTTAAAAATATTTATAATAATTAGTGTATTGTAATTTAAATTTCTTTGTTGTGACAAATAGGTTAAAAACGGTGGGAAAGTTATTTTTGAATAATTATTTATAGTTTTAAAGTTTTCACATAAAATTTTTTTTTTCTTTTACTGGGAGTTTATTTTTTACTTTGGTTATGTCTACGCGTCATCATTGTGTTGATTATTTAATTTGTCACATACGTTTAAGAAATATTGACTTAAAATTTATTAAATAACATATTTTATATTTACCAAACGTTTGAAAATATATATTTTTAAATTATTTTATTAAATTTTCTGACAAAACAACAAAATGCTCATAATTAAAAGTTTATTTTTGGAAGCAGTCAATAGGCCGATTATTTATCAGTCAATAGTATCATTTATTTTTGTATTGTTTACATCATTATTATTTTTATATCTCAATAATATACAACCTGCTTATTATATTGACGAAGCTTTTCATGTTCCTCAAACCCAAAAGTATTGCAATGGCTCCTTTCTGGAGGTAAATATAATTATATTTTATTATAATTATTTATATAACAATATTTTATACATAAATTTGTTTTACAGTGGGACAAAAAGATCACGACACTTCCTGGTCTTTATATATTATCAGCAATATTATTAGCACCATTTAATTTATGTATGACAGTATATTTACGTGGTATTAATTTAATTGGTACCTTTATTAATTTGTATCTTATATACCAAATATTGAGTACAAAAAAATGGGTACAAAAATGTAAAGCTGAAAATAAATCTTGGTTACCGTTGATGGTGTCCTTAAGTATAACATTATTACCGCCATTATATTTTTGGCATTTTCTTTATTACACTGATGTCTTATCAGTCAATTTAGTCTTGACTATGTTTTTACTACATCACCGCCAATGTTATAAATACTCTGCAATCGTAGGTAAGTGAAATGTAACTGAAAGTGACCCAAAAAAAAACCGACTTTTATGTTTTCGAGTTTCATATAAAAATTTGATGATACTAAAGTTAGCCGACATCTAATAATTTTTGAATTTTTTTTTTAATGATAAATTCTAAAAAAAAAAAGTTTTTGAAAAAATTGCACTTATAGTTTTTTCAATTCTCTACATGTGCATATTTTTATTTATTATTTTTCTGTAATTGATTTATTGAAAAAAAAATTCGAATTGTTAATTGTCTGTTAACTGGATCATGAAAATTTGGTAGTTTAACATGATACTGAAGTTAGCCGAAGTCTAATCATTTTTTAACTTTTTTAAAAACGATAAATTATAAAAAAAAATATTTGAAAAAATTGCACCTGTAGCTTCTTTATTTTTCTACATGCGCATATTTTTATTATTATTTTTGTATAATGATTTGTTTCAAAAAGATTTGTTGAATTTCCAAATTTCTTGAGCGACCACTTACAAATTTTTTATCGAGTTGATTTTTAGAGGATTCTTAAAAAATAAACTAAAAAGTTTTCATATGAGACTCGAAACAAAAATAGTTTTTTTGTGCTACTCTAGTAACTATAGATAATTTATTTTTGTAACTTAGCTAATTTTTAACAATAATTAATTTTTTCGGACTTTTTTTCAAAACTGTAAATAACAAATAAATATTTTTAAAAATTACACCTGTAGTTTTTTAAATTTTTTACTTGTGCATATTAAAACTTTTTTTTATTATAATTTGTTGAAAAAGAAATCCTAGTTTTTAATTGCCTGTTATCTTCAATATCATATTTTATCTACTCATTAAATAAAAAATATTTAATTACTTTTTAAATAATTACTAAAACATTATTAACTCAATTATTCATTAAATAGTTTATTTTATTAATAGTTTTATGAAATTACTTAAATATAATTATTTGTTTTTATTAAAATTTATTTATTATTCTGAAAATTAATTGGAGTTACAGAATTATCATTTAAATATTTAAAAAAAATTGATATAATTAAAGTAAATAATTTATTTTAGGTGCCTTAGCAATTTTCGTAAGACAAACAAATGTCATATGGCTGATAATATTAATAGGCGAAAGAATATTGACAATAATTGAAGCAGAAACACCGCAAAGTATATCAGCATTGCGAGATCGAGGTATTTACGGAACATCAATTCACGCAAGGGTGAGTAAACTTAATAAATAAACAGTAATAATTATAAATGAAAACAAGAGATTAAGTAATTATCTTACAGTTAATCTGGAATAATGTTAGACATTACATCCAACGTGGGATTCGTCCATTTGCATCATTTGTAATGGATATAATCTCCCACTTGAAGTATCAATCAGTAGTAGTACTATTGTTCGTAGTATTTATCATTTGGAATAGAGGTATCGTGTTAGGAGATCGCAAGGCTCATGTACCGACAATTCATCTGCCTCAGTTATTTTATTTCTCTATTTTTACTTCGGGATTCGCTTGGCCCTACATGCTGCCTCATGTCAAGTCATACATCCAATGGATTTACAAACACTGGATCATCACAAGCTTATGTTTATTAATAATGACTGTTATCGTCCATAGTAATACGTTGGTACATCCGTATTTATTAGCTGATAATAGGCATTACGTTTTTTACATGTGGAACAAATTTATGGGACGTTATCATTTAGCCAAATATATTCTGATACCTTTTTATGGATTTTCTGTCTATGCTACAGTAATGTGTCTACAGGATATGAGATATTTGTCAAAAGTATTATACGCTGGATGTATTTCCGCTGTTTTAATACCCCAACTATTATTAGAACCTCGTTATTTTATAATACCATATATATTAATACGTTTAAATTTCCAAGAACCAAAATTATGGCAAATGTCATTGGAATTAATAACGACTTTAATTATTAACTTTGTACAATTTTATATATTTGTTACGAAAACGTTTTATTGGACAGACCAAGAAGGTCCTCAACGATTATCATGGTGATGAATTATATATATGTTTAAATATTTATAACAGCTATTTTAAATAGTTTAATAGATTTAAATTCAAAAATATATATAAATTTATTTAAGTAATTATAAATTGTTTAAGTAATTTAATATTTGAAATCTTGTTTTACGTTAGACTTCTTTAGACGCTAACAGTACAAATAGATTATGTCAAGTCGTGTTTGTAATTTAATCTGTCTGCACTTGAAGAGCTTAGAGAAAAAGTTTCAATGTCAGGAACGATAGAATCTTTTGATAATTTAATTATTTAATTGACATATGTTTTTAAAAGTTTAAAAACTTTTATACATAAAAAAAGAACTATCGGGTATTTAAATTTTACATTTTTTTTTCTTTTATTAAATCTTAAAGCCATTCTCAGACAGTGCCCCTCACTTTTTTAAAATATTAAATGACTTTCAATTGTAATGGTATTAAAATTTTGATAATTAGTTAAAAAAAAGTTTATGCATTAATTGAAAAAAGGACAACAGAAACACAGATTTAAAAAAAATTTATTTACTTGATATTATTTTAGGAGTTAAACGAAATTTGGAAAATAAATTTCAGTAAAATTTTTATGTCAGTTTTATAATTCGAATTTAAAAATTTTGTAGGCTCGAAATTTACTCAACAAATTTCGTTTAACTCCTAATTAATAACAATTGTAAGTAATTTTTTTAAAAATCTATATCGGCAAAATTTTTTTCAATTAATGCTTTAATTTTTTTGAAATTAATTAATAAAATTTAAATACGCTTATGACAGTCATTTAAATTTTAAAAAAAGTGGGGGAACTGTGAATGCCCTTAAATTATTTAAATATTTTTATATTTATACGTCACAGCCGTTTAAATTCGTAAGATTGCCAAAATTATTCTATGACTGATGAGTTATATAAATATATATATATATATATTTGAGAAATATATTAATATTATTATAGGAATAGGGTAAAGTGACAAAAAAAATTAAGAAAGAGTATAATTGTTTATTATAACTAAGCGAGATCTTATATTTCAATATTTTACACTTAATTATTAAAACAAGTTGAATCTTAATAATTATAATCACTTTTTTTTACTCTAATTATTGAATGTATAATTAAATATAAGAATAAGTAACATTGCAGTATACACTTTTGTGTATTATACAAATATAATACATTATTTTGTTTATCGTATTTTATACTCGTCATTTAGATTAAAATTAAAAATCATAAAAAAAAATAAAGTAACAAATTAATAATCATTAATTATTATTACATAATTAAATAATAAGTGAATTTATTAATTTGCATTTTTGTGCATATAACAACTTTTTTTTTTTTTTTTTAGTTTTAATTAAATATTAAAATTAATTTAATTGCAGTATAAATATTTTTATTACTCGGTATTGTCTCCCAATTGAATCCACTATCCTGTGATTTTTATTTATTTATTATTTTAATAATAAATTTAATTTACAACTAATTCTTATTATAAAATCTTATAGTTGTGCAAGGGACTCGATATGCATATGCTACAATTAAATATGCAAATATGCATTTTATTTTAAAAATGCTTTACGTAACAATGCGTATTCAATTTCTAAGCTCCATTATTTATTTATTGCTTTATTTTTATCATTTTTATTAATACCATTATTTTTATTTATATTCATCATAAGTATTTTTTTTTTTTATTATTATTTTTTTTTTTAAAGTCTTAATAGTAACTAGAGTTTAAAAAATTGAAATTTTTTTTTTTATTAAAAATTATTGAAATTTTTAAATATTTAATACTAAAAATTTTTAAATTACTGACAAAAAAATATTTTCTTGTCAGTTTTAAATTCAAAAACAAACGTCAAAATCTTAAATCTAGTTACGGAAATATAAACTTTTTAAATGTCAGAATATGTAGAGTAATTTTGAAATTTTTATTTTATTTAATTAATGAGGAGCAATAGAAGCTGCTGCACAACTCGGAAGCGCTCGAACTTTTATCACTTTTAAAATTATCCCATCCATAATAAATATCAATAAATTATTTTATTTTTAAAAACTAAATCACGGGTATATTTAAAATAACTATCAATTTTTTAACTATAAAAATTATTTAAAAATTCAGTCTTTTAAGTATTTTTTACTTAAAAAGACTGAATGAGTGAATGAGCTAATAACAAGCCGCATAAATTAATAAATTTAAAATAATAAATATTAATTATTGTTAAGTTGATAAATATTTTAATTAATAAAAATGAATATTAATTAAAGTGGGGTCATTTGTAGGCACTGGATCACATTATTTAGTGCAATTGATGGTCTAGCACTAGCTTTGGTATTAGTATAGACCAAACATTACGGATACAGTTATAATTAGTTATTTAAAAAATTATTAGAACATTATTTGTCATAATGGACATAATTATTATCATACTATTTGTTGTTTCAATTCAACAAGATTTGTTGATCGATAAATTTTCATGTCAAGTGGAGCACTTGGTTCATTTTTTTTTGTCTGTGTATGCCACGCAAGTACTCTTGTACAATTATCACCCAGTAGTTCTATTTCGCGTGGTTCAAACGGTGCTAAACTACGTAAGAAACCGTCCTCTTCAAACCCAGCACGATAAGGCATCGTAGCATTTGGCCTTTGAAGAAGAAATTTAACGCTGACCGCGAAACCCGCCATGTCAACAGGAAATCTACGGCCTGCGACCCATCCGTCGTAAAATCCAATGAACTTGCCGTCTTTTACGACCGGGGAACTCAAACCAAACTTTGTACACAGTCCCACAGGAAACATTGACACTTTTTTAGTCCTCCGTATCTGAAACAATAAAAACACACATGGGAATTTTTTTCACTCATAAACTTTTTATGTATCTTACAATCCTCGGGTCATTCGAGACTGAGTATAAAATCATATAGTTATTGAAAGAAAAGAAACAAAAAAAAATATTTACTTGGTCAAAAAGATCAAGGTCATATGTATTGTCATCGTCGGCAAAATAAAAAACTCCTTCTGTTGCATTTGCGCGAATCCATTTAAGACCGCGATTTCTATTAGAAACACCTCGTGGTTTGACACCTTTTTTTTGTTTATGTTTTGCTGGCATTGGTGCTGAAATAATAAATCATTTAAATGTTAATTATTTTATTTATTATTTACTACACGGAAAGAAAATTATGGGAAGTGTTCCCATAACATTATGGAAATAGTTCCCATAATGATATGGGAACTGTAGCCATACTATAATAGGGATGGTTCCTATATATTATGTGTATCATTCCCATAATGATATAGGAAATATTCTAATTGCATTATAGGAACCATTCCTATAATATTATGGGAATCGTTCCCATACTAATATGGGAACCATTTCTGTAATGTTATAGGAATGGTTCCTATAATTTATGGGAATAGATCCTATACTTTATAAGAATAGTTCCTATATATTATGGGAATGATTCCCATAATGTTATAGGAAGTCTTCCTTTAAATTATAGGAACCATTCCTATAATGGTATGGGTAACATTCCCATAATTATAGGAACTGCTCCCATAGTTTATGGGCGTAATTCCTATACTGGTATAGGAAAGAATTTCACAAAATTATGGGAACCATCCTCATAATTTTTTGTCCATGTATTTATAATAATTAATTAATTATTTATTAAATTTACCCGTCAGGTGGTCAAATTTTAGACCAGTACGATTTAAAAATTTCGTAACTTCCTTGGTCGGTACTTTTGCGTCTTCTATAACTAACCAATGGACGTTTTCAACCAACAATAATGTATGAGACATTCTTATGAGCTCAGGAATTTGTTCAGGTCTCCTATAAGTTGGCGTTATTATATAAAGTGGTGGAATTTTTTCTACCGGTACATTGATTGTCGTGACTTGTGTCCGTTGCTTAACTGTCAAATCATCAGACGTTTTAATTTGCAACGGTAAAGATATTCTGTTCTTACGAAACTGATTTATCAGTTCAGCAACTAAAATTTTTTGTAAATCTGGACTTAGACCGTGAACATTTTGGACCCACTGCACCGCCGCTCTTATCTAGAAAAGTTATTAATATATATATATATATATATATTTTATCATTTAAATACACTTAGATATCCAACTATTGATATTAAATATTCATGATTATAGAGATTGAAGCTTTAGTGATGAAAAATAAATCTAAAATTTTATATTCTACTGAAAAACTTTAACATCAATAAAACGAAAGATAAAAATATAGAGGATACTATCGTAATAATTAATGCGGGTCCATTAAATCTAATCCATTATTTTTAATTAAAAATAATATCGAATTCCCATTAAAAGTTTTGAATTATTAAACACGATAAAGTATTTTAGTTTTTAATACTAATTAATTATTCAAGACTTGAGTTCATTAATTTTACTTGAGAGCAGTATTAAATTTTTATCTATTTGTTCAATGAATCAATAAAGTAAATATTTATATAAAGTAATGATAAAATCAATGGGAATAGTTTATATATATATTGATGATTTGATTATTTAAAGTAGTAAATAAAAGATAAGAATTGTAAAGTTGAATATCACCTTATCTTCAGTTACTTTATTAATATAACTATTATTATCATCATCCTCGAGTTCATTATTGGGAATATTAGCAGCCACGTAAGGTACAACAGGATCACCAGCATTTATCTGATCAGTTAACTGATCGAACCTTACACCAGCTGATAAGTGGTACTGATATAGGATAACACATACGCCGACTAAAGCAACTACTCCAACCTTCATTGAGGGCTTCATTGTATCGATACCTGTAATTTTAAGTACAAACTCGTGTTTACAATATCCTCTAGCAAGTTAACTTCCTAGATACCTTACTACTATTCTCTCTGATCGTTGAGTGTAATAAATAGTAATTAGTATTTGTATTACACTTCGAAAATCAGAAGGGCATTCGAAGCTAGTAATTATATAGAAGGCTGTCTTTGTTTTTGGTGACAAAAAAAAAGTTGAGGCGTACTTCGTTTTGGTGTCGTTTTTTGATAGTAAGATCTTTGAGGAACTGAAAAAACTATGAAATTTTCGATAAAAGAGTAACCAAATTTTTTGAATAAATTTCAATGCATTGTAAAAAATTTCGGTGTAAAAATGGACCCGGAGAACTACACGGCCGTGTAGTGTAAAATAACGGTGCAAATTTTCCATCTGTGTAATATTAACACGGTGTAATCTACTTTTTACACCATTCCTTGTTACTCGTAATTTTGATTAATGAGCAACAAACGATCATTAAATATTTTTAACTACTTAATCAATAATGATCCTGAAGTTAGCGGACAATTAATAATTTTTAGGAATTTTTTTTCAACAATTCAATTAAAAAAAAAAATAAATAAAAAAATGGATGTGTAGAAAATTTAAAAAACTATAAGTGCCATCCTTTCAAATATTAATTTTTTTATAATTTATCATTTAAAAAAAAATTCAAAAACTATTAGACGTCGGCTAACTTCAGCATCATTTATCAATGACTATATTAATTTTATTTAGATATTAAATATTATTTTGAAAATTTCAATATTTTTATAATTAATTTTCTTAATGCAAAATTATCATGAATCATATTATACATTTACACGTTAGGCGGTGTAAAAATTTTAAATTTACACTGAATTTGGTATAATTTTCACACTGATACATTTAAACTACACCGGGTCCAAAAAATTTTTAACAGTGTAGAGATTAATAAATTCGCCGACAAAGTTTAAAAAAATGGCACCAAAACGAAGTAACGTATCTTAAATACTTTTTTTTTTTAATCAAAAAGCTCCACTTCTATATAATTACCTCGAAGTTAATGCAGATTTAATTTCAATCCGTATCCACTCCGATCCGGAGTTTCAGTCTTAAAATAAACTCTTTTGTAGAGAGTTTCACTCATAAGCAATTGAATAAATAAAAAGTCATGCGTTCCACATTTACTCTAGATTTAATTAGCGTTTTTTACAGCAAAATATAGTTTATTATTTTATATCAAGAAAAGATTTAATTAAATGTTTATTACTTCAACGTAATGTCGGTTCATTTGCTTAGACGTAAGACATGACATGAAAGAAATTTTTTAAAATTTTATTTTTCTTGCCAACTTAAATATTCTCATCCGGTTTAGTTTACAGAAGTAAGATAGTATAAATACAAGTCTGTTTATTCAGTACAGTAGCGATGTGCAGTGACCGATCTTCAGTTCTTATATATTCGTTTAGTAGTACTCTCTCGCATTATATTATTTATCATCAAACATCCGGAGATAATTAGTTGCCGCCTACTGCTAACTTTTTAACTTTTTATGATGACGGGTTTTCCGCTTTACAATATTATCCCCTGCATTTTTAATAATAAAATAATTTTATTTATTATTCAGCTTTAGATTACTTTATTAATAAATTTCTATGATATGTCACGTACTAGTTTTTATTTTATAATTAAAATTCATTACTCATCTTTAGAATTTTTTTTCGCTATTCGTTATTTAATTAAATTATTTTAATTATCAGACAGTAATTTAATAAACAATAGTATAAAAATTCTTATGAATTAAAAAAAGGAAATATTTTTACTAGTCAGCATATGTCTAGTCATAATTGAAACGTTTAAATAATTAAGAATATGCGTGTGAGGTCAAAAAAAAATCCATGTTAAGCATTTTTTATTGAATTTTTATTGTCGTGTCACGATAATCGTCAATCTTTTCTTTAGAGTATGTCAAATAATAATAATAATGAAATGAATGTAAAGTTATTGTAACCAGCAAGTGATAGTCTGATAGGTTTTATTAATTAAAATTTTTTTTTCTTTTTTTTATACTTCTACATCCATGTATCCGCTATACTACTGAGTACTTTGAATTTTAGATAAGATTAATCCGAGACTTGTACAAGTATTAGTGTTTACATTAAAACCTTGTATAACTTCGGAAACTAATGTAAATGAATTTATCGAACAATGAGACTTTGCATTGATTTTAGTGACTGAATAAATTATTATCGATACACTGTCTTATCACAATAAAAATGTTATCAAGTTGATTCTCTTTTCATTGCAGAATTTAACTTTAATAAATTTTATCTTTTATTTTTAAAAATAATTTATATTTGATAAATATACGTTTGCTATAAATATTTTAAATGAAATTTGTTACAGTTAAATATTTACTAGTTCATTGAATATAAATAAATTTTAGTAATATCTAATAAAATAAATTTGTATCAGTATATAAATCAACTTATCAAATTTATCAAACAGTCAAAAACATAAACTTGAAGTGACCAGAACCGGTAGTTTCTTATTTTATTGATGATCATTAAGAAAATAAATATTATTATCTTAGTTTGGTTAAAAAAAAATGATTTGATAAAACGTTTTCCGGTATTTTAAATATCAGACAGGTCAAATGAGTCACTCGAGTATTAAAATGATTATTGTATATGTAATTTACCGTAATTTTTCCGATCGATAAATGAAATTATAATAATTATAATGTAATTATTGACTTGAAAAAAATAAAAATATTATTTACCAGTAATTGAGATTTATCAGTACAAATGAACACTGCAAATAAGTGGATTTAATATTTTTCATAAGACTAAAAAAATATTTTATGTAAATGTTACCTTTTGTTTCTTAACTAAAATATTCTTTTATTAAAAATAATTTTTCCACTAAGTATAGTCGGACGATACATTGAATTTAAAATATAATATATTTGAGATAAATTTATATATGATAGTAAATTATTGAGGAAGTTATTAGCATTCCATGTTATAAACATTCTTGTCTTTAATAGAATAAAAATCAATATCTGAGATTACTAAAATGTTGGCGTGTTGAAACTTGCTCGGATTCTCAACTAAACGTTAACACTAAGTCGCTCTTGTCGAGTTCAAGATATCTAACTGTGTGTAACAAGTAATCGCGTTGCTTGAATCCTGAATTTCCGAGGAAATAGTTCCTTTTAATAAAAATTCACTGAAAATATTTTTTATGATTATGCATTAAAAAGCGGAAATTATATTTTGAAATGTCAATAGTCTTGATTTGATCACTTATTTTATTGATGATTATCAATAATTTATACTTCCTTGTCTCAATAATTTATTATTACGATTAAAAATGCTTTCTTTATACTAAAAACCATCATATCCTGTGTAAAAAATATTCGTAGCAAAAATGTTCATGACAGTAAACTTCCAAATTCGAGACAATTCTGAACTTTAAGTATAAGATTTTTAAAACTTTTGAAAAATTAGAAAGTAAACAATTTTCAACTTGTGAAGGCTTTTCCTGCGCTTTTTTTTTTGACCAAAAATAATTTGATTTTACAATTTTTTGGGTTTAAAGAATCATAACAAAAAAAACGAATTAATTAGGAACTATGAAAATTTACGACTCTCACTAGAATTATTCAGGAATGAGAAAACAAAAAAAATAAAAATTATTTGAAAATATTTTTACTTTTATCAGAACTTTTTGGGAAGATCAGTTTTTTTGACTTTTTGACTTGTTCAAAAATAGTTCAAAAAATGATTGGAATTAATTATGAACTTATTATGAATTTACAAAATTGTCAATTCAAATCAATTTTTCATAAAAAATTAAAAAAAAACCCGCATGAAAAGTTTACACAAGTTACAAATTTTTTACACTGCTAATCATTTTAAAGCCCCAAAAATTTTCAACTCAAAGGTCACAGTTGTCTCAATTTTGAAAGTTCACTGTCAGGAACGTTTTTGAAACAATTTTTTTCAATTTGGGATTGTTATTACTAATGATTATTTATTCATTAATATAATTATTTAAAATTAATTTTGAATCAAAAGATTACATACTTTTTAACAGTTCATCGTTTACTCAGTATACAACAGTATTCAAATTTTTAACAAATAATGTTGATGCAATTTTAGTCTGTCGGTGTTGTCAATTGGTCTGTTCGTACATACGGAAACAGAATTTAATCCGAAACACGCAATCAATCGGCTTGATTACTTTCACATTTGCTTCACAATTATATAGCGTATAAACTCATAGAAAATCTATACTTGTTCTAGTCGTTAAATTGTAATTAATTAATTTATTAATTAATGGCTTGACGTAGCTTGGTTAGTTTAAATTTTCGTCTTATTATCTGCCAAATGCACCGCTACGTGTCAGTCAAAGTAATTAAAATTTTGCTCTAGTAATAGTACCTGTAATTCGATGGTTAATCAACTGCTGAATTTCATAAACTTATTTTAGGTTTCATAGCTTCCACCAAAATATATAAAATTTTTTATTTAAATATTTTATAAACTCTTAATCAAATTTTTTTCCTAGACTTACTTTTTGTTATTTATGTTACTAATAAATAATCCAAATATTTTTTTCAAAATTAAAAAAAAATTAAATTTCATTTTCAAAAAATATTTAAATTTGAAAAAAAAAAAAAAAAAATTATTTAGTGTTTGCAAATTATAGTAAATAGTAACGTATGTTTTAATTACTTTTTTTTATATGATAAATTAAATTAAATATAAAAAGTTTATTGACCCTGAAAGTGTACAAACACATACACTGTAATAATATACTGGAGCAAACGAGGATATTGCTTATGCGCAAACATTCACACGATTCAATTTGCAATTTTGTCGATTGTTTACTCAATCAACTTGTACTTTGTTATCTCAAATGTTTGTTCGATAATACATAAATTAAATTAATTTATCTATCGTAAAAGATCTCTCTCTGAAAAATAAATCAAAATATTTTTTTTACCATTAAATATATTTAATTTACTGGCCACTATAAATAACCAATTGATACTGTTTGCGGTTGACTATTTATATTGGTTAATAATAAAGTAAATATTATAGAATAAACACAACTGAGTTGTTCTAATAATTGGCGGGAATTTTATTTCGTTAGTGAGGTCAACTGATAAATCAGCAACAAAAAAAATAATAATAAAACAACTAGCACACGCTGTTTCATATTAAACAAAAAATAAAAGTAACCAAAGTCAAGGAAACTCAACGAATTAGGCTATGAGCAAAAAGGGTTATCGGATTTCGATTTAGACTAACGCTATCACTCGTATCTCGCATCAACGCTTTAACGATTTTTTATTCAACCTAAATTTCTTCATTATAACTTCTTATATATATTTTTTTTTAATATAAAATATTAAAAAAAAAAAAAATACTTTAATCCCGATGGAATTTAAATAGCCAATTTATAAAAGCCAGATGATCATGTCACTAAAAATAAACATTGACCTGCTGAAGTAAATTGCCGATAACTTTTATTGTTACGTCTTTATAATTTATTTATTATTTATATTTTATTACATACCCATATGCTATATTTGATTAATATTTCTTCTCTCGCCGTCTCGCCTTCGACGTAAATCAAATTTATTTTCCTGTTAAAAAGAACAAAATAAAATATACTAAATAATTATCACTGCATTTGTACATAAATTTAAATATAAAGTGATTGAAAATATTGTTCGAGTAGTGAAGAGCTTTATAAATTTTTTAATATTAATTTTATACTCGCAATAAAGATAAAGTATAAACTAAGACTCATTTTTATGATTAAAGTTTATGTGAATAGAGCGAATGTCGATACGACCACCGGAAACATACATCCTTTTTTTATACTACTGTGAGATTATCATGGAAATTTATATTAAAATAATAATAATTATAATAACTACAGTATAAAAAGAAACTTAGATTTTATTTCGTTAATTAAGTTGATAAGATTTTTTTTTTCATTTAATTCGTCAAGTAAATTTAATTAATTTTCTTTTGTCTCAGTTATTAACTTCACAAGAGAATTATTAAACTTTTTTTAAAATTCGAATTTTAAATTAACTTTGATGCTTTAAATAATTAACTTACAATAATTTTTTTAGTCAAGTTAATTTATTAAATAAATTTATTTTATATGCAAATATTATCGATTGCTAACGTATATAACTTATCAGTTAATTCATTAGTGTTAACATCAATGTATATCAACGTACAATTTATTTAACTTACGGTACAGCAAGTGCAATATTTTCTAACTAAGGACAAGCGTATAAAATAGTAACATACATAATCAAACGACAATAAATTTAAATTTATTTTATTGTGTTTATTAGTTTCAAATTTTATCAAAATCGTTATTCAAATGAAATAATTATGTATTCATTTTATTTAAGAATAACCATTATCTTTAATTTCGTGGTAAAATTTTATAATAACAATAATAATAATTATTAGTATTATTTTCATTAATATAACGATTTCAAGTGTGAAAGCGTTGAGTGCGATTTACACTCATTAATAAATTTTCGGCTATTTCACTCACATTAAATCACTTTTACAGTCTTTTAAGTAATTTTAAATATAATAATTTATTTATAGTTATATATACAATTCATCAATTATTAATTTTGACACAATTTCAAGTTAGCAGGCGTTTTGATTCCCGGACAAAATATCCCCGACAAAATATTTCCAAGACAAAATATTTCCAGACAAAATATTACCAAGTGAACTTTTGATAAAATATCTTTTTGATCATTAATTAATTTTTTACGCTGCTAGTAATTTGCAAATAGATATTCTGAAAAAACTCATAAATATATATATGAATTTTCCATACATTCGTATGGATTTATTTTTTAATAAACATACACAAAATCTATGAAAAAAGAGCGCAACACGATAACAAGCGTATGTGTTGGTTTATTTTCGAATAAGTTCGAAAGTATAAATGTTGATGACAATAATAATAAAAAAATATTTTTATAATGTTGAACTTACGTAATACAATGAAAATATCATGATGTTATATACTTGTAATAAGTTGTTGATTTGATTTCCATTATGAAAACTACCTGAGAATATTTGAGTATTTAATATTTTTTTATTAGAATATTAATTGAAAAAAATATTGATTATTGCATAGTGATATTTTGTCATCGAGATATTTTGTCTGGGGATATTTTGTCGGGGATATTTTATCCAGGGATCAAAACCCATGGAACCAGTTTCAAGTTAATTTCATTAAGGTAGTATTCTACTTTGAATGCTCTAAAAAAGACTATTTTTTTACGAATTTTTAATAATATTATAAAAGAAAATATATATGTAGGATTTATTAGTCTTAATAAACACACTATTGAAATACATTAAAAAAAATTTTTATTATACATTCTATATACTTTAAACATACAAAAACATCATTCAAATGCAACGCCTCGATTAGTAAGAGGGTCTGCGCTTGATGTTAAAATTTCAAAAATTTTCTGTTTCGGATTGTCCATTTTTGAAATTTTAATACTTAGCGGAGACCCTCTCACTAATCGAAGCGTTGTATTAGAATGATGTTTTTGTATGTTTAAAGTATATAAAATATGTCATTAAATTTTTTATAATGTATTTCGAAAGTGTACTTATTAAGCCTAATAAATCCTACATATATATATATATATATTTTTTATAATCTTATTAAAAATTCGTAAAAAATAGTCTTTTTTTTGAGCATTCAAAGTAGAACACTATCGTAATATATATTTTTAGAAAATTATTTTATTTAAATAAAACAGTGACGTCCATTGTCATGTATGTTTTTTCGTAAGCTCGGAAACTGTCAAAAAAAATAATTAATCGGCCTAATTTTTTTTTTTTTATTTTCATTCGCTTTGTATTATTTTTTAAAAGAACCCTATTGAAAATCGCTATCTAAATCCTTTTTATTTATTTATAATCAATACAAAACTTATAGCTTGCGCATAGTTATGTTTGTTTCCTTTATTTCTAACGGCTTTTTTTCTTTTTCTGTCTTTTTTTAACGATGAATGATATTAATGTTGGCGGGAATTTTCAAGAACTATTCAAGTGTCTAGAGTAATTTTTATTTTAAAAAACCGGGTCGGGGAGGGGGGGAATTGAAAAAAAAATTAATGTTAATATTACGTTTATTACTAGAACATAACCACTACATACATTTATATGTATCAAAATTTACATTTTGATTGTTTTTTTTCTTTACTATAATACGAGCGATTGGGTTTTGAATTTTACAACTTTTTATTATTATTGTTATAATGCGAATTGTATAAATGTCTTAACGGTTTTCTAACAAACAAAGTCGCAAGCATATAAATTGGACAATAAATCTTATCAGTATAAAATATATATATTTACTAAAAGACATAATAGATTTAGCATATCAATAGAAATCTATTGCTCATAATATTCTATACAACCTCATTTCATTATCATTTTATACCTACTATCATCATATATTATTTATATTTAATATTATTGTTTTTTTCTTACGAGCTCGTTGAAACCATTGAATGTATTTTAGTGTATGGAAATACTTTTGTTCGGAATATTGTCAAAGAAAAGCTTTTTTAGTGCATTGCACAATCGCCTGGAGCTCGATAAAATCTCAGGAGTATTGGAAAGGCAATTCATGAATAAGATTCATATATACAGAAAACTATATACATTATTTTCTCTCCCTTTTATCATGTACATTTGCATTTCTGTAGTTTTATTTTTAAAATAAAGAAAAAATAACTCATCGATGTAGATGGGAGTGATAACAAGAAAATGCTGCATTGACTAGGAAATAATGCTATTCCGGCGTCAATAATTGCTTTTACCATTGTACTTTTATTCGAGAAAATCCAATCTGCGTTATATTAATGTTCTTGTATAGTCTTGGGAGAGGGGTTGAGTCCCTTCGACTTATTAATAAATTAAACCTTTTGAAACATAATAGGCTTCAAAAATTTTTGTTTAAAGTTTTACCAAGGGGTAACATGAACATGAGGCAATTTGAGCTGCTCAAAATTTCTTGCAAAAAATTTTTTTATATAACTTATTTTCTTAATTTTTTGAGTAAAAATAATTTGATTTGACGACTTTTTTGGGTTTGAAGGACATTGAAAGAAAAAGGAATTAATAAGAAATGATGAGTATTTGCGACTCTTATCAGGATTATTCAGGTATGAGGCAAAAGTGATTTGAAAATATTTATGAACATTTTTTTTACTTTTATTAGAACTTTTTAGAAAAGCCGCTTTTCGTATTCGTTCAAAAAAAGTAATTGGAACTAATTCTGAAATTATTATAAACTCACAAAGTTATCAATTCAAATCATTATTTTTTTAAAAATAAAAACCAGCAAGAAAAGTCCACACTAGTTGAAAATTTTTCACACTTCTAATTATTTTAAAATTCCAAAAACGTTCAATTTAAAGTTCAGAATTGTCTAATTGTGCAATTTTGTAAGTTCACTGTCAGGAACGTTTTTGGAACATTTTTGAAATCAATTTTTTCTACACGGGATCATTGAAATTTTTTTTGTAGGCGAACCATTAATTTTTCGTCTATGGGTAAATAAATAAACAATGTAAATAGATACTAATGAAGATGGGTTACGTTTGTCCATCTTTTAGTTCTCAATCCATATACATGTATATTCTCTTTCGGTCGACGGTAAACATAAATAGCATATCTGGTTTACGCACAGACGATTGGATGCAAGCCATTTGGACCACAGTAATCGCTATCAGGTTTATGTATTCACGAGAATACCTAGCATGTTTAGTATACATTCTCGAAACGTGTTAGTATTGAATCATTCGATTCATGCCTCTAACCAGTAAACGTAAATTCAATAGCTTGTCCGCAGTATTATTGTCTCATTATTTTATTTTTATCATTCTTCAATACCATATTTTATAGATCTTGTTTCAGAAACAAATTCATCGTGTTACAAATCGATTTTTCATTTATAATTTATTATGATATACTTTTAACGCGACAAAAATAATCTATTATGGAGATACCGAGTCATGTCAACACGGATTAACTTAATGACAAATGGATAAAAAAAAATTTATTATTTGTTTTATTATTATATTCTATATTTCACTTTATTAGAATTATATGCAAAGACACTAATTAAATTTTATGTTGTCACATTTAATTAAATTTATTTTATTTCAGATTGATTTAATTCTTACAAAGTCTTTTTTAATTAATTTATTAGCGAATTATTTTAAATTAATTTTAAATTCCATTTACTCTAGATAAATAATTTTAAAAAAATTTTCTGCTTATTTGGGCTTGTAGTTACTGGCAAAATTTTTTTTATTGTAATCTATTATTATTTAAACAAAATATTAAATTGATTAAACGTCAATGCAATCAAACTATAAAAGTAGGGATGAATTTATTTTCTAATAGAATTTGTTGCGAAACTATAGATTTTAGAAAAAAATGTTTCAAACAAAAGTTAAAGGAAATTTAATTTGCTACAAAAAAAGTTCTTAAGCTTATCAACATATCTCTGATAGTTTTAAAGTTATAGAGAACATAAACAAGGGTTCAATTTATTTTAAAATAATATAAAACTTTCTGTCTTTAAGTTACAATTACGTCTAAATAACTACATTTATGTAGAAATATAATGAGATCTTTTTTGATGTACCTGAAAAACAGAACATTTTTCGCGCAACTAAAATGAAAAAAATTTATGTTATTTGACTGCTTAAGGGCGACGTAAGGGGTAGTTCTGGAGGTTGGGGGTGGCCTAAGATTTTCGGCTGACATACCTGCATCTATATGTGAAACATTTCAGAAATTTAGTCATCCAGTAAATTTTGTACTTTCCAATTTTTTTTTTCGTTGCGCGAAAAACGTCCCAATCTTCAGGAGCATCTTTTTTGTTAAGAATTTAAACAGCTATAAAATTGTTTGTATACATTTTTGTCATATCTGCATTAGTTCAGTCAGATTTTTTTTTTTTTACAGTAAATTTCAAATGCGACTTTACAAGTTCGTGATAAAAAAAATTATATTTATAAAAACTGGGATACTGCCAGTAGTTTATAATTTTATTTTAAAAAATTGATCTGTGAAAACATCGAAAAAGTATTTCAGACATTTATCACAGAAAAAAAAAAATTGCAAATTTATAAATAAAAAATAACAGCATTTTGTATTTAATATTTTATTATTTTACTTTTACGCGCCAAGGTGTAAAAAAAAATTCGATTATTTTTTTATGAATTTACATCTTCAGAATCGTGAACTTTTTGACGTAAAAGCGTTGGATAAAATAATAAAATAAACATAAATAACAAAAGTATAATTTAATAAAATATTCAATGAAATTTCTGACTATTTAATCTGAGTGAAATTAAATTTAAAATTTAAAGATTTTTAAATATTAACTTTTATAGTCTAATTCATAAAGAGAATCAGCAATTAAATTCAAATCTACGTAAACTCTCTGTAAATTTCAAGAGGATTTACACAAAACATTGTCAGGCAATTATATATCATTATAAATTTATATCATGAAATTATATAAGTATTAATGCGGATTATTGCAATGATAATATCAAGTACATAAATTAGTCGGTATATTGACTATCAAATAAACCGATTTATTAGAATTATTATGATTTAAGTATATTATCAAATTCGAATTAATATTAAATATATCTCACCATAACCCATTAATTTATCTTCTCAATCCGCTTGTTATTAATTATCATCATTCGAAGATAAATGCCAATAAAATTATAAACGAATAATTTATTATAAATTGATTATCAATAATTAATTACAAATAATTAATTAAACTTTTTTGTAATTGTATCGCGATAACGAGCTGTGTATTTATTATTATTATTTTTTAAATTAATCACCATTCAAGTTTCAAGTCCATCAATTTTTACTCGTTTTTTAAAAATTTAATTGCAAAAATACTCGATGTAACAATTGGACGTTGTTTTTAATTACAATATATTTTAATAATTTTATAAAATAAATAACTCACTCAGAATAACATTTTAGTTGCTGTCGTTATCAACAAACATTTATCGTTAAATGTTTCGCTGCATTGTCCTATTTTTTTTTTTTTTTTATTTTTTTTGCTACTCTTGTTTATTTTTCACTCTCGCGTTTTTATATTTCATTTTTCATTTTTATTTAAATTAATAATTGTAATTGTTGATTCAAAATACGTAACATCCGGACGACACTGAACAATTCTCCAAATGACTAAACACTTGTGTCACTTTGTCGCAAAATTTATAAACATAAATAACAGATAACTTTCATAAATTACAACTGTTTACAACATATATATTTAAGTACTAAATATTATATTTCATATTTTAATATATCCTTGATTTTTTAAACTGTTGATATATACGCATATGCATTTTTATAATTTGCTGTTATTAATGTTTTTGTTACTTAATTGTCATTTATTATAAAAAAAAAAAAAAATTATTTAAAAAAAAAAATTTAATTATTTAAAAAAAAAAATTTAATTATTTATAAAAAAAAAATTTAATTAAAAATTTGAATCAATTTAAAAAAATATAAAATTAAAAATTTTAAAAATTAAAAAAAATGACAAGTCCACATGTCGAGTAACTATTTGTATAAACGTACAATAACAATAATACGGTATAAATATAAGTGGAGTATTTTGTGAGATGAAGCGACGCGAACCGCGTTCACTACTGAATAAGAACCACCACGATCTGGGTGGTGGTGTATGGGTACTGATGCACAGTCATGTGTAACGCCCCACCATCTAGCACATCTGGCACGGCAACCGCTCAAAACCGTGCAGTACTATTATATATGTAGAGAATACCGGCTTTTCTACCGCGGCAAATCGACTTGGGTACGGTCAACGTCACGTGCAGTAATCACGTGGTGCTGACGACCGTCGTGTTCGTGCAAGGATTACTACAACTATATGTAAACTCAGTACTAGAGCACGACATATCTAGACTAGACGTAAATACAACAGTAACCAGACTACTAGACTGGACTTGTAGACTTGAGACCAGACAAGACTAGACTTACAGGTGCCATGACCACTTTTGAACATCCGAAACTACTTCCGGGTTTTTAATGTTCTTCAGACAGTATAAAACCAATTGACAATAAACTGTTAACTAACTCATCATAGACCTAGATCATACACAGAAAAAAGGATTTCTTGACGCAATAAAAATTTTCCATTCGAATGAAAACAAAAATTTTCTTAGGACTAGAAAAAATTTTTTGGGTCAAGGAATCGTTTCTTTCTGTGTGAGCTTTTGATGATGAAAAAAATTTATACTTTTAAAGTGATTCGTCTTTTAAGAGATGAAGATAATTAACAGATTAGCGAGCGATGTCTCATTTTGAATTTGAATTTTTAAAAAAATATATAAAACAGCTTGAGTAAAAGGTCAATGCGAAAACCGACGCCCTGCGGTATTGAGGGACTCTCAAAGCGCACGTGCAGAATCTGTGTCACTTAAATGTTCTATTAGATCGGTCATAAATATTTCAATTGAATTCGATCGGTATCAGTTGAGATTAATGTTTTGTTTTCGAGCTTACCCAAAAGATCTACCATGAAATGGAATATATTAAAAAAGACTGTAAAAATAATAATATAAAAATGGTGACTGACATGAAAAAGAAATATAAGAATCATATGTAATAAAAATATATGAAGGGTAAATGTAGAATCGGTAGTACATAATATGAGCACGTAATATATAGGTGACCCTGAATAAAAAGCATCACGCTATCGTTTGCCAACAGTTAAATCTATCTGCAGTGTGCATGTGACCAAGACTCATCGCCGGGGTTAAAATTGTGACTCAAAGGAGAATTGATCTGAAATTGGGGGTCGTTCGTGCACGATTATTCTGCTTGTTCTAGTAATAAGCTGGTCGGTCAACCATAAGTCTGTTAAGTAGGAGACATTATGAATAATAATCTTCTATAAGCTCATGAATAATTTTCTATCAATGTGTCACGAAAAAAATATCGGCTAATATATTTTTCTTCCTAACGCTTTCTGACACTTAATTAAAAGTGAAAAAAAATTAGTGTCCTTTACAAATTTATTTTCACTCAAATTAAGTAACAAATCAAGTAACATTTTTTAACTAATTATTTTAACAATTAGATTCATTAAAGTTTTTCTCAATATTCTGAGACCATGACACGATTAAAAAGTTCACGAAATAACCTTTTTTATTTTTTATTAATTTATAAATTTTTTTTTTATTAATTCGATTATCCTTAGTATACAGTTAGAAATTTTGTGTTAAATTCAACACAAATCGTGTGTTGCAAACGGTCTACACAAGTTTTTGTGTTAATTTAACACATTGCGTTTGTGTTGATCTTTAACACAAATTTTATGTTAAATAAAATTGAATACATAAAATCTGTTCTTCTGACAGAAAATTTGTGTGCATTTAACAGAATATTTGTGTAAATTTAACACATTTTTCGTGTTAAAATTAACTAATAAACATAAGCACATAACCTAACTAACTCAAGTATACTGATCTACCCTTAGTAGAACTTATGCCAATTTAGCGAACAATTGAACCGGTTCAAAAATATAAGAATGTTATCTAAATTTAATTGTAAAATGTATATATTTAATTGTAAATAAATTATAATCCAAGTTTCCCTGCAGACAATGCTGCTACAATGTTTTGCTTGATTATAATAATGAAGACTTGTGCGGGAATGTTTAGTCAAACAACACAAATTTTGTATCAATTTTCGAATAACACAAGAAATGTGTTACATTCTAGATTTTCTAATGATTTAACATAAAAAATCTATTAAAGTAAAATAACACAAACGCTTTGTGTTGAATTAACAAATTGCTGTGTTAAAAATCAACACAAAAAATTCAACCAAATAATTTTTTAACACAAATACGCAAAATTTCTAACTGTGTAATTGAAATGGTAATCGGTTAAATAAAATAGAGGGAAAATAGTACTTATAAAATTAGTATTGAATAAAATAAAAATGAGTTAACAACAAAATATAATTTTAAGAGACTAAATAATAAAAAAGTAACCAGCTGTATTTATTTTAAAACAACAGTAGATTATACGATTAAATTTTATTTATGGATGATAACAAAATAAAACTTTTATACGATATAATATCTAATTGTTTCCTTATAATATATATACATATATATATATATATATGTGTATATATATTTATATAAAGCAGTAAAAGCTTATATGCTCGCGTGACCAACTCACTCACCAACTCACCGGGTAAATCTGAAGTTTGATGAAACGACTTAAATATTGATTTTATGTCTGTATATCCATGCATCCTTATTTCTTATCACGCAATATTATAACTTTAAATAAGGAGATATCACTCGATGACTTATTGCCTTATTTCTATTTCTCTCTTTCTCTCATTCTTGACAATATTCGATTACTCATAGCTTTATTTATTACTTAACATCTTTAAATTATCGGTATTTACGTACTTATGTTTAAGCTAAATAAATTACACATTCATTTTTTTAAATCATATGTCTTTTTTTTTTTTTTTTTTTCATTTATCAATGCCTACATTTCATAATTAAATTAGGCGAAATTTGCTGGATATTTTATGAAGTAAATTTTCAAGTGTTCGACATCTGTCAAACTACCCAAGTAGCACACTTGACTTTGTGACATTTATAAGATATGTCTTTAGTTTTAGGCTGGATTTTGACACATTGATAAGGCACCAAAATGTTAACTAAACGATCAGAAATTTATGTCATAAAAAATATCTGCTTAAAAGACTTGTTACAAGTGATGACAAAAAGTTAATTACAAATGAGTCATCTAAATGATTTTTTAATTGAAATGACTTTTTTAAGATAGAAAGAGAAATGCTAATTTTTCATGGCTTCTAGGACCAACATATGTATATATTTATATTAAAAAAACTTGACATTGAGACAAAAAAAAAATTTTCTTGTCCTTTTAAAAGAAATGATAAAGTTGTCTCTGTGCTACTTGGGTAATTTAGTACTTAAATTTTGAAAATTAAATTTTAAATTTAATCTTCAATAAAGTGAAGGTATTTTAAACAAGTAGGGCTTATTTTTTTTATGAAATTTATAACTAAGCTCGAAAAATCTTAAAAAAATTTTAGTAAAGTGTTCTTGAAGTGTTATTGTAAAATCTTTTCAACCCAAAAATAGATGAAGCATTAGCTATATTCAGGAATCAAAATTTTAATTTGATTGCAATCTGTCAAAATTTAATTTCAAAAAAGTCAATAGAACTCGTTTCTAATCTAAAAAAAAATAATAATATAGATCAGATATAAAAATACACAAAACTTAAACATTACTTTCAAAGTCATTTATAATAATTATTATTATATAATACTATAAACATCAATAAATATCTACTACCCTAATGTGAGGACATTTACATAAAAAAATTTTTTAAAAACTTTACATAGAGACATTGAACATTATAGCTCTGCACAGCTGACTTCCAGATATTATTGATTACCACCATCATTGGGCTAGCGTATTGTAATATACTTTAACAAAGGCGCTTGTATGTAATTAAACGGTGTATAACTTCCCTTTACCTTCATCATCTCATCGTAAAATCACGTGGTAATTCTCATAATACATAGCATTTATCCTCTATATATAATAATACATATTTTTTGGATTTTTTATGTATTTCAAAAGGAAATAATATCCTTTTACCCCACAACTTCCTTTGTGGTCGATAATTACGTTCCGCTATTTCTTCACTTCCATTTGCTTCGAGTCTTTCTTTCTATACGTATACATATATATCTATCTATATGTATATTAACTCAGTTCCGACCTACAACTACCTCGATTCATTCACATTTTTTTCAGTTTTTTTCATTATCGTCTTTCTCTAGAGCTCGTTCCAGGATATTTTTTTTCAGCTTCAACTTCTCAATATCACCCCGAACAATCTCACTCCGACATCTGTTAATGTCATGTTTATTCTTATAGAAAAAATATTTTATTTTGAAGCACATTTTTACTTTTCATTTCGTTTTCGTTTTCATTTTAAGTTTATTTGCTATCGTTACACGGAAAAACAGAATATTAAAAATTAATAAATCAATGTAAAAAGTGGAATCTGTTATTAATAATTAGTACTATTATGTGCTTAATGCAAAGTAGTTTACTAATTTTTGTAGATCCCTAAAAACTACTATCAATTATTTCAAAAAGTAACTAAATATTATTATTTTTAGGTATAATACGTGACTTAGAAGTGAAAGTTAATTAATTTATGGCATAATCTATTAAAAAGTAATGATTGGTGAAATTAAGAATTGGTATCTTAGATACTGAGTTTTCCAGCCGAAAATTGCAAAAGTTACAAACTTTTATTTTATAAATTCGATATCACTGATCAATCATTAACTTAAAATATCATTTATTCATAATTATAAATTGATTTACAATATACATAAATCGAATAAGTGGTAAATAATAAAATGAAAAATTAGTATACTAGATACTGATTTTTTGCTCATAAAAATACCGAAAATTTTTAACTGTTATTTTATAAATTCTTTCCCACTGACCAATAATTAATATAAAATGTTATTGATTCGTTATTATAAATGAATTTATTATATACAAATGTCGAATAAGTAGTAAATAATAAAATGAAAAATTCGTATACTAGATCTTTTTATATTAATATGTACGTTTACTAATTTTTCGGTTCCTCATTTTTAAAATTTTTGTATGTTTATTTGAATAGTAATAACTGTCGATACCGATCTATGGATTCTTTTTCATATTAATTTTAATATACGAAGTTACAAATTTTGCTTTTTTATGTGTATCAAATTTTAATATAAATAATAGTTATTTTGCAATATATATAATGATCCTGGTTTGATATTAGTATCGAATATACTAATTTCAAGTCGACAATAAACTACAAACTATTAAAATTTTGAGCATCATCTTTTTCCGTGTACTCCTGCCAAGTAATTCGATACTATTTATATAAGCTATAAGTAAAAGGGTAAATTAATGAATGTATTACTGTAAACATGAAAAGAAATAAAGCGGTTAGGGTGTAACGCCTTGGGGAAAATATATATTTGAATTTAGTGCGGTTATGAAGTTGTGAGACAGAGCTAGCGATAGAACCAACTTTAGAGATCATGACAAGGGTCTTCCATTGGAGATTTTAAACCACCACAGGGTTTTATACGTATTAGGTATATATGTATATTGTGTCGGGTTGTAGTATGTACTTTTGAGACATATATATACATGCACACCGACCAATGCGGGACTTTTGCTGAAAACTGTGAAGGTTCAGGCACTTTACTAGCTTTTTGCTAGCCTCAGGCTCTCGGTCGCACGTACTAAAGTACGACCCATTACTCTCTATTTTCTGTGTGCAACCTCGTTTCCGCCTCTCAACTTCTCGTTTACGTACTTTTTTTTTTACTCTTTAAATTATTATTTGTATATGTTGTTTCAAATTTATCTCATGTTAAAAGGCTTTTATCTCATACAAAAAACATTTTTTCTACCTTACAAATAAATCTTCAGTATATATATATATATATATATATATATATATATATATATATATATATATATATATATATATATATATATATATATATCTACTGTGAATGCTACTTTATATTTATATAGACGAGATAGGTAATTTCATTTTTGTGAAATCCAATTTTCGAGAGACGTAATTGAAGTTAACATAAAGCTCTTTTCGTTGCCTGTCTAATGTTGTTAATTAAAATACTTTCTTTGGCTTTAGGAAGCCCTCGTGATTTTTATGTTGTTTTTAAGTATTTATTTATAATTAATTTATAAAATAGTAATATTAAAATTCAAAGAGAAAATTTTTTTTCAGAGACTCAATTCAAATGAAATAAAATTTATTTATAATAATAATAATCATAATAATAGTAATAAATTATTCCTTTGGAACTTATTTTATATGGATTTGGTTTGAATAAATAAAATTATTTTTTTTTTATCAAAGAATTTTTATAAATTTCAGTCATAAAACAACACTGTAAAAAATTTGCGGAGTGAACGTAGAGTGAATACGGAGTGAACGCGGATGACTTTTTATTTATCCACTTCCCTTCGGAGTGAAATTCACTTCAAATGGAAAGTTATCGTGGGATGGATGATTTTTTTATTTATGTGACTCCCTCGGAGTAAATTTCACTCCAAAGGGAAGTCTTGGAAAATATTAATTATAAAAAAAAATTACTAATACATACACTGAAAGAAAAAGTACTGTATTCAAGTATCTAAGTGTTTGTATCCTCTTGAGAAAATTATTTGTTTAATCTTAGTAAAAATTTACTCCAACCAAGAATATTTTTTCAACATCAGTGTACAAATTCTTAAATCAGAAAATACTCGGTTGGAGTATATTTTTACTATGATTAAACAAATATTTACTCAAGAGAATTCAAACACGCAGATATTTGAATAAATTTTTTTTTCACTATAGTGAGCTTAGGTTTTTAATATTTTGACATTTATATTGAGTACGGAAATAATTACAAACTCCCTTTCCATCCTCTAAACATAAATTAGTGAAAATAAGTGAATATTCACTAATTCTAAGTGCAAACCAAACCACCAATTTCAAAAAGTGGTTTGATTGCCACTCAGGGTTTGTGAGTATTCACTTATTTCACTTATTCATGTTTAGAGAGCATATTTTCGCGCGAAATGATTTTTAAAAATTATAAGCTCCTGGCTGGAGTAAATGTGGATTGAAATAAAATCCACGTCACTAAAATCACTCTGCCTATAAAAAAATCCCTATTCACCCAGTATGCGGAGTGATTTTTTTCAAAAACTCCGGAAATCCAAGTGACGGAGTGAATTCGGATTGAAACAAAATTCAGATTCACTTTCGATTTTTTACAGTGAAATACTATAATATACTGAAAATCATTATTTTTATTATTATTATTAATAATAATAATAATAAGTAAATAAAATAAGTTTCTTTAAATAAATTTATATGCAAAGTATCAAGTTTTGCAGAGCACGAAAACAGAGAATAGTATAAATTATTATTCTGTGTTGAATTGTTACTTCGTGAATATGTATATAAAGAAAGATATAACTCATAAAATATCGAAAGACTATACAGGAAAGAATAAACCACTTGTTCTCGACACTTCTCGTTTATTCTCACAGTTCTTTAGAGACAAAAAAAAAAAAAAAAAAAAAAAAAAGAAAGAAAGAGGGAGGGAAAAAATCTCATACCTAAATTCATTTTATAAAATCTATACTGTAGATGAACGATTGTGAGAGATAGAGTGTAAGGTAGGGAAGATCGAAAGGTCGATGATGAAAGCTTTGTCAACGGATGAGAAATGAAAAGCAATCATTCAACTACATCTTACCCTTCATATATAATAATATTCCTCGATAAAAATTCTATACCTTTTTACTTGTCATATTTACATCGAAATCAAGTTATAACATGGCAATAACATGCTATTTTATTTGGGACCTCCTAATTCAATATTTTATTATTATGTAGGATTAGGTCTATCGAAAAAATCTAAAAGAATTTTTTTTTCACTTATTCCTTCACGGGATGAAAGTTAAGCAAAAATTACTTTATGGCTGACCGAACCAAAAATTATCAAAAAATTAACCGATTCCTCTTTTTTCTTGAATATAAAGATTACTGGTACAATACTTTTAGGTAATTTTATTACAATACTGGAATGGACATTTAAACTCTGCTAATCATTTATAATTTTCATAAAATTTAAAAGTGGAAGTAATCTTTTTTGTTTTATATGGTATTATTTTTAATGTCTACTTTGTTTTTTTTTTAACTTTTAAGCCGCATTTTTTTCTTTTTTGGTTTGATGTCACTCGAAATATAGATATCCAAATGCTCAGTATTATTTTGAGTTTTTGACGGTTATTTAACTTGGTAGCACCACCACAAGGAGGCTATTGGTTGAATTGCTGTGAAGAGCCATAGACTATTTCACATGGGAAATACCACTGACAGGAAGATCGTCAAAATTGAACCAAACAAGTGGTACTTTCCGCATTCTCGCGAGCTACTCAACTGAATGCAATGAAATGCAACTCACTGGTATATATATATATATACCAGTGAGAATACTGCAATGAAATGCACTTCTTTTTAGTCAATGTTTCATTGTTCTCAGTGCAACAGAGCAACATTTCTTCCTTCCGGTCTGAAACCTTTGTTATGCACATTTAGTTCTTACTTACAAAATTACCTCGATCTCGATAATAAATAATATTTAAAAGTACTTCATTTTACTTCAATTATTAAACTTATTCATTTTTTTTCTCATCTACAAACGATAAAAAAATTAAAAGATTGCTCAATAAATTTTTTTAACAAAGTAAAAAATAAAAAAATATAAAACAATGATTCGCAAGTTTTTATCCTGGAGTTTAACTGAGAGAAATTTATAACTTGGAAAATTTCTTGCACAAAACATAAATTCATTCTTATTACTATTATTATGTGCGCGGTATTTAATACTGCTAGTATTATTATTTGTAAATAGTATATACTAATTAAAAATAATGGTTTCATAAAACCGTCTAGTAAATACAAACATTAAATAATATAATTTATTGTTTTTTTAAATAAAACTTTTCTTGCTTTCAATAATAATAAGCATTATTTAAATATGTTAAAATTTAAATTATGGTAGTTATCATCAGTTTGTGGCAACACTAAAATTATTTTGAATGGGAAGCGGATTACTTTATTTATTTACGCCCCTCTAGGTGAAATCCTTTCTTAAAAGGAGATTATTTTATTGTTAAAACTCTGAATCGGAGTAAATGTGGATTTGAATAAAAACCAGATCACTGTTGAAAAACTAAACTCCTTATTTACTCCGAATGACGGAGTGAATTCGGATTCAACTAAAATCCGAATTTACTCCCAATTTTTTACAGTGTAGTAAATATTGTCGGCTAATATTATAAGTATTGATTAACATTATGTTAATTGTTAATAATGATTTTTTTTTAGTTTTGATAATAACTATCAGCAATTATTACCAACAGCATCATATTGAATAATTTAATAGTGTATTGCGTAGCTACGGATGAACAAGATAATTTCAGGCGAGGATAAACTTGACTGCGCAAGCTGAAGGCGAAGGCTTAAATAACTCAAAGTCTGAAATTATGTTTTATCCTGGGCCACGAAGTATATTTTTCATACTACTTGCGTTGGTACTCAGAATTTTAATGTCTCAAGCAAGTTGAAAAAATAATGCTGTATTCTAACTTATAACTATGCAAATTTAAGTAGTTTAACCGAGAAAACAATGACTCCTTATTAATTTGACAATTTTAAACTTCCCGCTATGAAAATTAAAATTTTCAAAAGAAAGGGAAGTTATTGGTTGCGATCCGATTTTTGAAAATTGAGTTTTCATCAAATTTCCACGTTTTGAGGTCCTAGGAAGCTATTCTGGCTCACCGAGACTTAGAACTGATTAGATTTTGGAGCCGATTGGTCGATTAGTTTACAAGTTATACGAAAAATAAAAATTAAAAAAAAAGTTTTAAGTCTTTGTTGCATCAAAGTATCAGCAAATTCTTTTGATTGCCGCAGAGCACGTGCAAATCGGTCGATTTGTCTCAAAGATGTCGTTGGACAAAAATTACTTTTTTTCAGCGAACGCTGTATGTTTTTTTCGATCCAATCGTTTTTTGATCTCGAAGAGCTCAAAAACAACAGGAAGTTTTGAGGTTGTCCAACAGGGTCAACGATTCTTTCAATTTTTTTTATTAGAGCTAATATTATTTTTTGAATTTCTAAACACAAATGTCAATATGGTCTTTTATTATAATGACAAAAACAATTAAAGGTTTGCAATAAACAAATGCGATTCTGACAGGGATTGACTAAAATCCGAAACTAATTTAGCGAGTAGAAACTAATGAGTTTCTTCCCCAGGGAAAAAACTGATCAGTTTCTGTCCGTTCAATTGCAATGGTCTGAAATTGGTTTATTTCGACTGGCAAAAACAGACATTGAAACTAACAGTTTCAATGCAGGTGATATCAAAAAATTATCATACTCAATAGTAACCATTAACGATTTCTAGTAGTAGACATTATCATTAAATTTTAAACACGTACCATTGGAATAAAAATATATGTCAATTAGGTTAAAAGTAATCAAGGATTTCATTTAGTAGTTTTAGGTACAAAAGAAAAAAAAATCGAGAAAACATGAATTTGAACTTTTTTTTAACACTCAATAAAAAAACAATTTTTTGCTTCGCAATATTGCAAACTTTTTATAGCACATCACCGTTCAAACGTATTTACAACTTTGATGTCCATATAAAAAAAGTCGACTTGCCGATATTAGTTTTCAAGTTATTTGCATTTTTAGGTATAAAAAAACTCGGTTATAAATGTAAAATTGAGGCTTTTAAAAAAAAACACTTCCCTTTATCTGTAGCAAAAATGTTTTTTTTTCTCGTTTAATACTATTTTATTTACATTACCTCTTTTATCGAAATTTTTCAATATCAAACAACGGTTTTAATTGAACCGCTGGAGGTTTATTGATAAATATAAAATTAGGTCGGTAAAATTATTTAAAGAAATAAATAATTTATAAAGAGAGTTGTAGTAGTTAATGTCGTTAGAAATAATAGTAGAAAAAATTAATGCACAATTTAAAAACTTTTCCTGACATGAGACATTAATGAATTGGTGTAATTTGCAAGAGCCGTATCAGCTAGATACGTACGGTAATAAAAAACGGTTGTAGCCGTTGATCCAGGAATGCACTATACGTTGCATGAGAGTAACAAAAAGGGGATATAAAAGTACACGATAAACATTTGTGCACGTAAACCCAAAACTACCGCACTGTATAAAATATTACAGTAAAAAAGAAAAAGGTGTTAAAGTAGATACTTTTAACATTACTGCAGTAAATTAACTTATACTTCAGATATGTGCTAACAGAATATTTATTATTCATGTCTTATTGGCAATTTTTCATTCAAACTTAATTTAAATATATTTTAAATTGATAAATTATTCTTCAGAAAAAATTATCTGAATATTTTCACTGTGTCCGTATCATAACACATGTAAGATTACTTATACACTTTTATTGCATTTTTATTAAATTTAATATTCAACCGACTTGTAAATACGACATTAAAATAAGAACAATTTATTTTCTATTAAAAGTAATATGGTGGGTTTAAATTTAAGCTTAAAATCAAAAGATTCTCACTCTCTAAGCATGAATTAGTGGAAATGATTGAATATTCACTAATTGCAAGTGCAAACCGAGCCACTAATTTCAAAAAGTGGTTTGATTGGCACTTGAAGTTAGTGAATATTCGCTTATTTCACTTATTCATGTTTAAAGAACATAGTATTTTTCTTATAATTTATTTTTAATGATTTAATTAATTAAAAATCTCAATCAAACTTAAAATAATGCCCTCAGGAAATTGGTAAATTTTTTGTCTCCATTTTTTTCCATGTACATTACAAATGACTTTTAAATACAATGTTTAAACGTACTATAAAGCTAGGTTATACATAACATCAAACGGTCAACATAATATGTAACTGTATAACGTCAATACCGGGAACATAAATTTAAAAAAAAATTTCAAATAATTAATTGTAAATATTTATTTCACAGTTTGTTAGTGTTTAGTTTGACTTTTATCAATATTTGTTTTAATAATGCATTCAGTAATGACCATTAATCTATTTATATTATCATTATCAATATCATTTATCATGTCCGCAAACAAAACTCTTTGATTATTAATATATCAGCATTAGCACATATACGTTATAACCACAATTAATATTTTTTTTTTTTTTTTTTTTTTTTTTTGATGAAAAACAAGTAACTGCAGATAAGAATAAATTGACACGGTTATCATGTGAGTGCTTTTAATATTTACTATCTTAAATCTAGCCTGCACAGTGGCCGTAAAATGTATCTAGTTTCGTGACTATTATCTGCACTAACAGCAGCATAGAAACGAGGAAAAAAAATGCTACTAGCTACTAGCTACATTGTTACTAAAGAAAATGCATTAACTATATATATTTATACATATATATACATATAGTTGTAGTCAGATCCCTTGGTTTTATAATTCACGTCACGTTCTAGCAAATCCTAACGAAACATTGAAAACACGATGTGCATTCGCCAACGATTGGTTCTGTATTGTAGATGTAATATTGTATATATATATTGCTACACCCATTGTATCTTTTGTTTTCTTCCTTATTCAGTGGATAGTTAAGATAACTATAGGTAAATAGATAGCTATAAAAGCTCAAGCTAAAGCTACCTACACAAGTCTGGTTAAGATAGGATGTAAGGAGGTGGCATTCGTATAAAATCGATGTGCAAGCAAAGGAGCTCGTTGCTGTATACACTTCTTCTATATATTTATGTATATATATAACGCGAACGCGCAATATCCAGCGAAACCGCAAGGAGTAAAAACGACACGTGGCCGAAAGCTCCCGAGATATAACGACATTTTTATTGAATTAAAATGTCGAACTGTATAAACGTCAACTAGCAAATTTATAATGAGACACACAAATATGAATATTTCAAAATTATTAATTTTTTTTTTTTATTATTCGTTCGTTTCTTACAAATAGCATCGATTTTTTTCTCAATTATACACGGAAAAAGATGATGCTCAAAATTTTAATAGTTTGAAGTTTATTTTCGACTTAAAATTAGTATATTTGATACTAATATCAAACCAGGATCATTATATATATTGCAAAATAACTATTATTTATATTAAAATTTGATACACATAAAAAAGCAAAATTTGTAACTTCGTATATTAAAATTAATATGAAAAAGAATCGATAAATTGGTATCTACAGTTATTACTATTCAAATAAACATACAAAAATTTTAAAAATGAGGAACCGAAAAATTAGTAAACGTACATATATATATAAAGATCTAGTGTACGAGTTTTTCATTTTATTATTTACCACTTATTCAACATTTGTATATAATAAATTAATTTATAATAACGAATCAATAACATTTTATATTAATTATTGGTCAATGGGATAGAATTTATAAAATAAGAGTTAAAAATTTTCGGTATTTTTATGAGCAAAAAATCAATATCTAGTATACTAATTTTTCATTTTATTATTTACCACTTATTCGATTTATGCATATTGTAAATCAATTTATAATAATGAATAAATGATATTTTAAGTTAATGATTGATCAGTAATATCGAATTTATAAAATAGAAGTTTGTAACTTTTGCAATTTTCGGCTGGAAAACTCAGTATCTAAGATACTAATTCTTAATTTTACCAATCATCACTTTTTAATAGATTATGCCATAAATTAATTAACTTTCACTAATAAGTCACGTATTATACCTAAAAGTAATAATATTTAGTTACTTTTTGAAATAATTGATAGTAGTTTTTAGGAATCTACAAACATTAGTAAACTCCTTTGCATTAAGTACATAATAGTACTAATTATTAATAACAGATTCCACTTTTTACATTGATTTATTAATTTTTAATATTCGGTTTCTACCGTGTATAAAAAAATGTATCGAAGAATATATATAATAACAACACTTGAGTGAACACAGATAAAATATTTTAATTATAAATTCTTTTGGTATATTTCATATTTGTGAAAATGAAATATTTTGTATATAATTGGAATTTTTCAATAAATATTTTCGTCTGTGCTCGAATAGTCAACTCTTTATCAATTTATTTGATATTTTTTTTTTTTAATTTCCTGACAAAACTAGTTCTTGAAAATTTGTGTATATTGAAATTTACATTTTGCAGAAAAAATCGTATGCAAATAACAATGTCTATTAAAAGTATAGACTCTTTAGTTTTTTTT
This sequence comes from Microplitis demolitor, assembly GCF_026212275.2. Taxonomy (NCBI): domain Eukaryota; kingdom Metazoa; phylum Arthropoda; class Insecta; order Hymenoptera; family Braconidae; genus Microplitis; species Microplitis demolitor. The sequence goes on along the minus strand of NC_068547.1, from coordinate 6,321,142 downwards.
TATTTTTTTTTATAATAGTTTTTTTTCTGTATCAGCTATTTTTCTCAATTCATTTCATTTATATCTTCGCAAATACGTGTTGTATTGAAAAGGATGTAGGTGGTATGTTCTCAATATAGAATGGATTGACGTAATTCTTTACTCAATTTATTCGTCTGTATATATATATATATAGATTTATTTCATATTTCAAAGTACCTACTTCCTTTATAACATTTATAAGTTTATTTCTTTTTCATTTGAAAGTAAAGATGAAGTCATCGAAACATTTGCAAGATTACAGTGATAATGTTATATATATAAAAGTAAAAGAAATAAGTCAAAGACTTATACAAAGTAATCCAATAAGCTGAGAGTAATCGTTACTTTCCTTAAGTGCATAAAAAACGCCAAAGTATTAAATTTAGATACTATATAATAATAGACTTGAATTTGAAAGCACAATTTTTCTATCTCTTAACTCCAACATTTTTATTTTTATTTCTCTTATCTCCTTTGACATTTCGTTACTCCCTTTTATTACATTCTCATCATCCAATGTCTACTTCACCTGATGTGAAATAGAATTCTCTTTGTCTATATATATGTCTGTCTGTAGATTAAAAAGAAAATAAAAAAAAAGTGACAATTTTAACTCTCACTATTTTTATTTAATGAATTTTGTCGACAAGGGAATATTTTTCACATGTATGCTTCGACGCCTCCTGAAATGTCTGCGTATTCATTTACATTCTCTACTTGTACAATATACCTGTATACATATATGTATATTCATGCATATGTATATACATGTATATATGCATATGTGCATTTGCAGGCAAAAGAAGTAGAAATAAATATACAAGCATTATCTGATGATTTTTTTTTTTTTTTTTGTATATCTTTACTCGTCTCATATTTTTTATATTATATTTAATTTTTTTTCTTAACTACGAAAAAAAAAAAATAAAAAAAAAAAAAAATAGTATGCTTAGTATGGCTGCCGGATAACCGTGTCTTTATTACGAGCGTATATAGGATGTGCAAGAGGTAGATTATTAAGAGAAACATCCACAAGTTCAAATGTTACCCAAGGAATTTCCCAGGCTCAACAGTATATATGATAAGAGAGCTTGAAAATTGTTTTGAATGACCTTAGAGTGTATGAACTATTGCAGTGAGGTCGTTGAAAGTATGGCGAAAATCCTCAGTGATTAATGCGCCGAGAATTTCATCTTGTGGTTTAATTAAAATATTTTAGTTGCATCTGAATTAAGAGGATCATTAATTCTTATTGATAAATATCAGCTATAAATAATAAATAATTGTTATATATTTTATTTGTTGGTAAATTTATATTTTAGTTATTCTATATGATATTTCTAATTGTAAATTGGTAATTAGAATGGACATATTCCAATATTTAATCTATTTATTGATAATAATTTTAAATATTTAAAGTTTCAAATTATAAAAAATGACAAAAGCTCTCAGCTGTAAATGTCAATTTAAAATATTCATATTAAAATAAACTTGTCAGTTAGATACCTGGAAAATATCTTCTGATATTAAATGAAATAATTATTTCATTTAACAGAAATTACAATATATATTTATAGAAATACACGAATGATATTTTGTCTTTCGTATGAATTTTCGAACAAAATAAATTATAAATAAGTTTTATAATTCACTAATCAATTATCACTTGAAAACCAAGTTTGTAGCGCTATTTTTAAAAAATCAATAATGTCTAGCTTAATTTTAAAATATAACATTAAATTTTTTAACTAACTTATGATTTAAAAAAAACTATTAAACGACTAATGGCCGATTTCTTCACTCGTAGTTATCCTACGACTAAAGTTAACCGTTAGTTAACTTGAGTTAACGGGAGATTTATTTTTTTTCACAATAGTTTAAGAACCAATCCTTGATTATTTTTGTCCTACACTGTCAAAAAAACCGGGGTAAGTCCAGGCGGTATAGGTGTTAAAATTTTCGGTGTTAAATTTAAACGCCGAAAGCGGTGTTAAAACAAATTTCCCGGTGTTAAAATATTTTTCGGTGTTAAAAATATTTAACTTTGTGAATATTTTTAATTACTCGATCACTAGAGTTATCACAGTGTTTTTTTTTAATTAATTAAATTATTGGTGATTCAAATGGCGCGCGTAAAATTTTGTAATTTTTAAATAAATTACGTAAAAATAAGTACATAGCAAAATTGAACTTTCCTCCAGATAATATTCACTTAATTTCTATATTTTTTATATGTAATATATATATTTTTTTTTAATTTCTATACGTGGAATTTTTTTTACACCGATTTAACATCGGCGTTATTTCATTTTAAAGTAGTAGAAATTCTTCAGATACATACGAAAAATTTTGGTCTATTGGACCCCTATAGTATGTGACCCATTGGTCTGTTGAAGACAAGCGTTGAAATGTTAAACCCGGAATAAGTTTATCTGCCGGACAACAAGCTCTAGTTAATCTTTTTCATGAAGAAATTGGCCATAAGCCGTATTAAAACATATGTAAATTACCAATGCACAAATTAAACTGACACTTTTTAAATTATTTGCCAGTAAGCCTGCCACATGAAAGTAAAAAAAAAAAGTAAATAAATAAATATAAAGTTATTTCATACAAGTGCAATTCAACGTTCAATCTTGGTACTTCTGCTATATACGAACTCAATACCCCATCCGCGTCTACCATTTCGAAACTTTGCTTGTTAACTATCCTGGTCTCTACCCTGGTTTATCCTCTACCCTCTAGCCTTGTATCACTGTCCAAGTTTCTTCGAATTAGAGTAGAAAAGTATAAAACTATAAAAAAATAAAAAAATATCTAAAGACCGAGAGTGAGCAAAGAGCCAATTTATATCACTTATTTTTTTTTTTTCCTTTATTTTCTTTTCAAACTTTTTACTTTATAATTTTCTCACGAAAGCTAAATTACACAAAGCTATAAATAAACTTGACTTATTGTTTATTAATTATTCTCTTTGCAGAGAGAAAATTATACTAAGTAAATATATATATTTGGGAGAATTATATTTATGATTTATGTATATTACAACTTGGTCGTCCATTACTGCTCGTATTGTATAAACTGCTTACTTCTTAGTACAGAGAGGATACTCGGGAGCTTTCGTCTATTAATATATACAATAAGTACATGAGTGTGCATGAGACATACCAAACTTATCTTTCTTATTGTATTGTTTTTTCATCTTTCTCTTCCTCTTCCGTTCTCTCTCTCTTAGTCTTATATTATTTTGAGCAAAGTCTACAAGTTCTGGCTTTGTCATTAATCGTAACACTGGTGTTCTACTTCGTCAATTGTACTTTTGTTGACTGAGAAATGTCACACATTGCATAAAATAATTTGTTTTAATAATGGAAGTCTGATTGTTTAGAACTTTTAATACAATGGAAAACTTTTTGCAACTGACAGCAGAAATCATAAACTTTTTAATTTTTTATTTTAAATAAATTAACAGAAATTTAATGGAATTTGATTTTTTTTTATCATTGAATAAATTCAATTGGAATATTCTATTGTTGAATAAATTAATTGGAGTATCGTATCGAGTTCATGTTGTCATGAAAAATAAATTTATATAAATAATATTTGTGTATGTATAAATGCATTTATATGCAGCAAATATATCTTTAATAATTCTCAGAGAATGTGGATACGTGCGGCTCGAGCGCAGCTATCCATATTGAACATTTATCCTTTGGGAAATATCGAATGGAATGTGAGCACAACGCAAATATTGCACGTCTATCGGATCATTATAAATTTTTTTGTATTTTTTTTCTTTATTATTTTTGTTTTTTTTTTTTTCTTTCATTTTAAATACGGAAAAAAATAATCTGATTATTTTTTATTATGGAGAATAATTTAAAATAATACAATATATTTTTTTAAGGGTTCAGAATAAATTATCTAGTTCTCTGTCCTAAAAAATTGCTCTAGATGTAAAGTAAAAATGGTTCAAACTAATTTTTTTCGCAATAAACTTAATTTTATCTGCTGCACGTAAAAAAATGATGGAGTTAAATTTACCACACTAAACTAGTAATAACTAAACTACACTTTGTGGTAATCGTAGCGACAAATGAAGTAGCATAAATGACACTGTATAAGATTAATCTCTACTGTAGTAGTTCTATTTACCATTCGACTGGGGTAAAAATTTGTAGGCCCAGTAACTATTCAATGTAGTATGGAAAACTCATCCTATGGCTTCTTTAACCACACAATTTTATAAGATTTAGTTGGTATTACTATTTTTGGAGTACGCAATATCACATAATTTGTACAATCTACTCTAATGTGGAGTAAAATGACTGACAAACGAAAACGACAGCGCCACCTTAAACTTTTTTACCCCACTGTTTGGTTGTACTAGCTCCACAATTGTAGTTAAAATTACTACATCTTTAAATGTGGGAATTATAACCTTTAAAATTACGTGCTTGTATTTTATGTAAACGAAAATTAAATACTCAATGAAACTATGTCAGTAATATAAAAATTAATTTGTCATAAAGATAATTCCAAATGAAAAATAAATATTATGACGTATAGAAAAAAAAATCTACTTTAAAAATTTAGTGCGTGTGACATTTCGAATTTATTACTTATAAATCCATTTTAATATATTTAAAAACTCTTTGTGCGAACAATATGATATAAATTTTAAAATTTTTAAAGCTTTTTAAGTACCATGAAAATAATAAATATCGATTAATATATATTTGAAAAATAAATTGAGGATAAAAAATTATAAACTATGATGTGGAGTAGTAAGAACCACAGCTGTCATTTACCAAGGAGTTGTTTTAACCAACGACAGTAGTAAATGTTACCACAGTTTGTGTATCACAATAGGCTAGTAGTCATTACTAAATGTGTAGTCATCCTATATATTTTACTAGTCAGTGTAGTATATGCACCCCCAATTGTGGTAAATTCAACTACGCCTTTCTTTACGTGCGCTTATTTTATGACAATAAATTATTATTATTGATAATTATAAAATGTAATTTTATAGCCTTCACTTAAAAAAATCCATCTGACTAATAAAAAATTAATCATCTTTTTAAAATTAATTTTGTGAATAAAATATATAGAGGGACTAGATACTATAGCAGGGAGCTGTCAATTTAGTATCTTACCTTACATATTTATTTTCTTTAAAAATTCATGTAGACCTGGGTAAAAATAAAAAATAATATTTTATTTATGTAATTTTTATTTGTGATTTAAAATTCATTGAATAGTAATATTTTCTCTTGATAAATGGGTTTTCGGTTACATATTTTTAAAAAGTAATGATTAATCAAAGAACGTTATTGAAGTTGTTCGTAAATATGGGATGTAGAGAGGTTTAAATATTTATTTGGTGGAGGATGTGTGACTATTTTAATGCGGGCAATCATGTACGTCACAATCAAATATTTACGTATCCAGCAAAATTTGTTGATGAATTGGACCGAGTTATTATTTCAAATCACATATGAACAACAGGGTAAATTAAATCAACGTTCGATAGAAAAACTTATTTTAGTAAATTTTAAACACAAAATCTTTGGAAATACTGAGGTCCGGTCAGAAAGAGAACTTTAAGGAAAACATTTTTTTTTAATCTTGAATATGTTTACCTTTTTAATTTTTTATTATATTTACTAAAAATTAATATAAATTTGAAAGATTTTACTTTTAAATTTTTTGGCTAAATGGGTCTTCTAAAATAAATATATATATATATATTTTTTTTCGTCATATTTCTGATCTAGTCTAATAAACGATGAATTACGTGCGACAGTATGCAAGAAATATAATTTGGGGATGCAAATTCTTTGTCAAATAATTATAAAAGTAATTAAAAAATTTTTTTGAAAAAAAAAAAAAAAAAAAAAAAAAATCATAGTACCCAACTTTGCCCGAACCATCCTGATATTTTTTTCTAAATTGTAAATGAAAAACTTATTTTTAAAATGAAAAAAAATTTTTCCACTTCACTTCTTTGAAAAAAAAAAAAAATAATAACAATAAGTCTTCATGATGAATTTCGATATTAAAAAAAATTTAATGAAAAAAAATTTTAGAGTAAAAAAATTGATATTAATACTCTAAACTTTTTTTAAAAACTTTTGTAATGTACAAAAAAATAAGTAGAGCACAAGTTTTTTTTTTCTTTTTTTTTTTTTTTAAGTAAGTAAAATTAAAAACTAAATAATACTAAAAAAAAAGTATGTCAAATAGCGATTAATTTTTTTTTTAAAACGAAATTGAAGATCTTTATTACAAAATAATAAACAAAAATAAAAATTAGTAAATAATCAAATATTAAAATTTTCGCAATTTACGATAATTATTTTTTAATTAATTTCCTGTGCTCGATCCACCGATAAACCCTGTCATACTCAACGTAATTAACTGATTTATATTCAGTAATTACACGTCAAATTTGTCAAAAATTAATTGTGATACTGATTAAAAAAAATTACCATTTACAACTTAAAAAAAAAGTTAAAATATTAATTAAAATTTTAATGACTTATTTATTTTAATGTCATAAAAAAATAAATATTCAACGAATGTGTATAATATATAGAAGAAATATTGAGAGACTCTTGATAGTTGTGAAGATACAAGTATAAAATGTTATTGAACGCAAGGGAACGAACTAAAGAGTCACGAGAGGGTTGCTACTGAAAAGTGCGAGTGTCTTTGAAAGTCATCTGCTAGAGTAAGTCTTGAGACGAAAGAGTTGATGTAAAAATAAAAAATTAAAAGAAAAGTATGTAGACAGTAAGAAGACGTATGTCTTTATTATTTTTATAGTCATTATTATTCTACGACAGAGTAGTAAAACTCGTGATAAGATAGAATGCGTTTTAGTGCGTCACGTCATCCGTAAGCTGATCAACGTAAGCCGATATAAGGGGATTTAATTCACTCGTGGCAGTAGAATATTGAGGATTGACATTAATGGTATTAAATTACAGTCAAATATCAGATCTTATATTGACTATTAGCTAAATAAATTATTGTATTTCAAATAAATTTCATTAGGATCGATTTTACTTTTATTCCATACATTAATTTCGTACTTTTTTTCGGCTCGTGAATTTAAAAAAATTAAGTATGCAAGTGGGTCGAGTGGGTAAACTATCGTATTGTTCTGAGAGATAAAACAGTAATTAATTAATGTTATATATATATATATTTTTTTTTAAAGAGCTTTAGAAAAAAATGAAGTTATTTGTTGCTAATTTATTTTATTGTAATAAAATTTATTAAAAGTTTAAAACTAAGGTTTTATTTCAAAAAAGTTACGTAAAAATGACGTAAAATTTAGTGAAGCGAAAAAACTTAAAATAAAGAAAAAAGTTATGGAATTTTATACCGATATTTTCTGTTCAGTAAACTGCGAACTTGAAATATTTTATCAATGTGTATTTTAAAAATATATATTTTTTTTAAAAAACTTGTTCGTATACAAAAGAAGAGCAAGATGATGTTATAAAAACAGTATTGATCTTTGAAAAATAAATATTTTTAAAAATTGACATTGTGAATTGTTGAAATAAAAGAAAAAAAATTTATCTGATGAATAAATTTACGTTAAATTCACAGAGCTTATACTTTTTTATTTATTTTAATTATCAAGTAATGAAGTCGGTGTATTAAATTATATATATATTTTATAAATAAATTATATAGATATAAAAATTAAATATACGGCTAATTTAGTACTTAATATATTTGGCGAGTAATTACAGTAGGGAACAACGCTCTGACTACGAAATGACGTTCGAGGTTATCGCACGAAATGAACATTAATCAGTCAGAGAGTCTAGTCCATTCGGGTGAACAACATTGGGTGGTAAATAAGGCGTAGAATCATAAGTAAGGAATAGTAATAATAATAATAGCAGTAGTAGTAGTTGTAGTAGTAGTAGTAATAGAACGTAAGTACAACTACGCTAGACTAATATAAGATTTAACGTACAAAGTACGTAACTAGTAACCGGCGTGCAAAGCCAGTTGAATTTGCAAATGTGCACCCTTACCATCACTTCCCGTTCCTTTCAATATCCTAGTCAGGATTCAGGACGTACGGTAGCACAAAGTAAGGGAGTTATATACAGTCAAAATACACGAGTAGATGTAGTAGTGGAAGAAAGAGACCGAGTAGTAGGGGTAGACGGGGGTGGTGGGTATAACTGCAAGCTCCTAACACTGCGAGGACTATCGAACGTGCGCCATTGACTATCAGGGGGTGGTTGTGATGTGCTGCTACCGCTGCTGGTACTACTGCAGTACTTACCATAGTAATGAGTGAGAGGTGTCGGCCAATTTCTGGGGATGACACGAGAGAGCGCAACAGCGTGATGTAGATGAGGCTGTATAAAAAGCACCTGTATACTGATCTATATATATATATATTTATAAAGGTATATGTATATTTAAGTTCGTAGGATGATAAGGACAAGAAGCGCGTCACACTACGGGCTGCTAGGCCAAAACTGCTGTCATGATACCATGCCAGCCTTTATAACCTTCCTTTCCCGGCTATAGAGTCACACACTCTGCGCATGATTATATACCTATCCCTTTTTAAATATATATATATAAGTGTATTCACTTTTTTATTTCATTTTATGTTACTTTACTTATTTATTTATTATTTTTTTTTCCATGGTAAAAGATATTGACGCCTCAAGCAACTATGAGCATGTACATGAATTTGGGAAGAATTTTTTTTTATTTTTGAAAAAGATTATTTTCATTTTATTGATTTTTTATTTTATGAAAATTAGTTTTAGTTCAGTGGAGGGTAGAAGAGGTACAGAAGTTGAATTCATTGTTAAGGAATGTTTAGGTGGTGAGGTATTTTATTTTGAATTTAGATGATTGTGTAGAATACGGAGTTATCGGTATTTATTTTGTGATTGAATTTAGTGCGGACTCTGTTGAGTAGAAATAGTGTTTCAAGTAGATTAGGTAGCCTGTGGTAGGACAGAAAGTAAAAACTAGGGAGTAAGTAGAAAGTGATTGTACCGTCAGACAGTAGTTACGGATCATAGATTCAGTTTTGATCAGACGATGAAAAATAATTATTGCAGAAAATAACTTACCTTTGACGTTTGAAATTTTTGGTATTTTGAATATTTATAGAAATCGTGAATATTTAAAGATTTTTAACTATGCTATTTTTCACACAATCCTTTATTTTATTGACAAATTTGTACATAATTAAATAACAGTTTTATAGTAAATTTAAATGTTCAGTAAACTCGACTAATATTTTATCGAATAATTATTTTGAGAGCTGATTTATCACACAGTTTCAGCCAATAAACAATTGTCAACAAATTGCTCTAATAATAGTAATTACTAGTTTTTCTAAATTTTTGATGCTTTTTCACTACCCTGATTAAGAAAAATGATTTAAAATGATCTAAAACAATTTGAATCGGCTTTGAAATCATTTTTCTTAATCAGGGTAATTTTTTTTTTTTTTTTTTTTTTTTTGATAGAAAGAATCAAATTCTCTAACTACAAGTTAGAAAAAAAAAAACAAAATGTCAGTGATTAAAGTAACAGAGTAGTAACTACACACGGGGAAGAAATCAAGGGATTTCTTCCACTGATTTATGGAAACCATACCTATGTGGGTATAGGGAATACTCCTACATTATGAAAAAAAACTATCCCGGTGTTAAAGTTATTGGTGTCAAATTCAACCCAGAAAACGTTGAAATAACACCAGTGACGGTGTTACAATTTTACCGGTGTTGAAAAAAACGGTGTTGAAAAAAAGTAAATTGAACGGTTTTTTTAAATATTTTGATTCATAAAAAATTGGTAATTTCATGAGTTACGAATTTAATTTAATGGTAAGATTAATTAATTTGTTTCATTATTTGTAATCACAATTTTTATAACCTTGATATCATAATATATAAACAGATATAAATATATAGTGTTGGAGATAGAAGTATGAAACTAAAAAAAATTTTTTTTCAAAATACGAATTTTTTTATTTAAGAGCCAGAAAGGCGGACGACAAATTTTAGAGAATGGACGTGATTATAATCCAGGAGTACAAAACCGATGAAAAAAATTTTTTTATATTCTTATGTTTTCTTATTATAAGTCTGAATAGGTATTAGTTATGCTTTAAATTCATGATACTCCAATCTACGTTTTAAATAAGTTCAAAGCTATCAAATTGAGTCACTCTGGTTTTTAATGAAGCATTGTTTGTTTCAAATCTAAATGTCCTCTTAATCAAACGTATATGAAAATTACTACATCAATTATTTTATTAAAACCATCCGATTTCCGACAAAAGCAATTTTTCTTTCTAACGTTTCTATTATTTTTTTTCTGTGTTGTGATAATTTACGTTTGCCTATAAGTATTTCAGCCACAAAAATCAAAACCCACAAAATTAAACTCAGGGCCATAAGAATATAAACAAATATTAAATTTTCAAATTCGATTTGATCATATTCCCCGAATAATCTTTGCCGTGCTTCGATGGCTTTCATTTTTTTAAAGGCATAAATGAATTCCCGTTTGTTCCAATAATCGAGTAAGCCGTGTTCAGAAAATTTGAGCGCTAATTGATCAATTCTATTTTTTAAAACCCAATTTTTACGCATCAAATAAGAAGCTTATTGATTATACATCATTTCTTGTGCTAAATACAAGTTATACTTCTTAGCCGCGGGTAAGAGAACACCTACAAAACCAATACATGCGTTAAAACTGTCATTCAAAACTTGTTCATGACAAGTGTAAGGAAATTTTTTATGCTCATGTAAATAATTTTTATCAGAACTTTGCCACAATTGCTGCTCAGTAATAAAACTTTTAATTAGCTGGTGATAGTACACGTGGAATTTAAAGTTATGTAAGTCTTTTAGATTTTGGGGGTAACGGTATTCTGGTTTAGTAGACAGTGCTGTCATGTGCCCTTGAAAAGCGGGAGTTATACCAAACACAAATAGCGTTATCGTCAGAAAAATGATACGTATCGATAATTTATCTAATGGTGCTACTATTCCAGCACTTAATGATAGTCGAACAATATCCAAGAATCCATTAGCATAATCGTTACCGTTATTGCAAATTATTATCACAAATGTTATAAATAAAATAAGTACTGACACAGCAATTAAATTAAAATTTAACAAATTATGGAAAATTTCACCCGAAAATTTAAGTTTGTTACGTTGTGTCATTATCATAAAGCCATACTGATAGTGTAGATTCATACTATCGAGCTGTGAATTTTGGTTTTTTAGCGATACTATATTTAGAATCAAATCATGTGTCGAATTTATTACAAATTTCTCTAAATCTATTAATGTTACATCTGTCGAATTTACTTTGCTTATAATGCTAATATCCGGTGTAACATTTAAATACAAAAAAAGATTTTGAAAAAAAACATAGTTAATATTTAATAGAATATTCTTCGACTCACTGATATTATGCGTTTTGATTTGGGTGACGTTTGATTTTAGGCGCCAACCTGACACAGCTTTTACAGTGTGGCCATTAAGAAATTTGGCCTTAACGAAAGTCAGATTGCGACGTTTCATTGAATTCTAGAGCTGCTTAAAATTTTAAATTGATTGGTTCAGCCGTTTCGAAGATATTTAGAAAAACCCGTTTTTCACCATTTCTTTGTCCAACGATATTAGGCGAACGAATTAACCGATTTTGATGGTTGAGACGGAAATTGACGTATTTTATTGAGCTCTAGAGCTGATTAGATTTTGATGCCGATCGTTCAAGTCATTTCTGAGAAATCACTAATAAACTAAAAAAAAAATTTTATTTTTTTCGTAATTTGCAAATATTTTCGAGTCTACTTGATCAAATGATCTGAAATTTTCAGAAAAGTTAATGGTCAACATGCTCTTTCGATTGCCGCCTCAACCATCTAAATCGATTACTTAGTTAAAATGTTACAAAGAGTTTACACACACACACACATATACACGCACTCGGACATCATTTTGAAAATAGTCAGAATAGCTTCCTAGGACCTCAAAACGTCGACATCTGATGAAATCTCGATTTTTGAAAATCGGGGTGAAAACAATAATTTCCCGAATTTTTGAAAATTTACAATTTTCTTAGCGGGAAGTTAAAAATCTTTTTTTTTTCTTTAAATGTATCCTATTTTGTTGTGAATAACTTACCTTTGATTTTGGAAATTTTTAGTATTCTAAACATTTATATAAATTGAGGATATTTCTAGAGATTTTAAAGTCATACTATTTTTCACACAATCCTTTATTATATTGACAAACTTGTACATATTTAAATAACAATTTTACAATAAGTTTGAATATTCAGTAACACCAAATTATATTTTTGTAACGAATAAATTATATGAGAATCATAAAAATTAACAGAGTAGTAACTACACACAGAAAAAAAATTGATGAACGCATTACAATAACCAGGGCAAAAATCCTCATGATACAGTAATTTTATCAAAAAATTTAATTTAAATGTTCGTAGGTGGTCCGTCAAAGTTCGGTTATCTTATATCGTTTTAAGAGTCGGGCAAATACATTAAACTTATAGCGATTTGACCATGAAATGAAAAAATTTACTTGACAAAATTTTTAAGGTCCGCTTTGCTCTGGGTAAATTCAATCGCATCGAAAAACTTGAAAATAAATAATAAAAGCTAAAATCATACGGATAGTACCGATTGATAGCACGTGTAACCGGGTAGTAATTAGCAGACCTGCACCCAACTTTGGTGGTGTCTAGACCGTAGATTTAATGGCTTGACTAAGTAAATTTTGGTTTAGAACAAAAAAAATTGGCTTCTTATAATTAGTTTATTTCAAACTAAAAACAAATCTACAAAATGATTGGTAAGGAAAAAAGTTTATACGTCTTTTTAACTTTAGAAATTTTTTGTTTTCAATTTTAAGCTTTACTAAATTCTATAAACAAAAAAAATGTCACATTTGGAATGTTAAAATTCCCTACATATTGACATCCTGGTTCCGGGCTATAATTTCGAACACTAATTTTTAAAGAATTTTTTTGTTCTGTGCGCCGATTTTTTTATTAGAATTAATCGCCCGCCATCAAAAGCAATTCTTTTCTCTAAAGTTTTAATTATTATTTTTCTGTGATATGAATCCTGAAATTTCTTTATTAGTATCTCAGCTACAAAAATCAAGATCGAAAAAACAAAACTCAGTGCCATAAATATGTAAGCACCCAGTAAATTTTCAAACTCTACTCCACCATATTTTGGGGCTGATGTCTCTAATGCTCCTCTAACTTTCAGATTTTTCAAACGGTAAACAAACTCTCGCTTGTTCCAACAATCTATGAAACCGTGTTCTGAAAATTTTAAGGCTAATTCATCGATTTTACTTTTCAAAATCCAGTTCTTACGAATTAAGTTAGAAACATAGACAAAATCTATTTTTTCTTGAGCCAAATGTAAGTTATACTTGTACGCTGCGTTTAATTGATAAGCTAGAGAAGTTACACATGCGTTTGAACTATCATTTAAAACTTGTTCATGGCAACTTAGTGGGTATTCAGTAAGTCTATGCAAATACTTTTTGTCTCCATTGTGCCACAACTCCTGGTTATAAATAAAGTTTTTCAAATTTTTATGATAGTAAACGTTATATTTAAAGTCGTGTAAATCTTTCAAATTTTGCGGATAGTGATGATCGGATTTTACTGACAGGGCTAATATCTGTCCAAGTATAGATGGAGACATCATAAAAACGAATAACGTTGTAACAAAAAATATAATCCGTACAGATAATCTATTTAATGGTGCGGAAATTCCAGCACTCAATGCCAATCGTAAAATATCTAAAAACCCCTGACTATAATCGTTACCGTTATTGAAAATTATTATAATAAATGTTACAAATAAAATTAACATCGTGACGGCAATTATTCCAAAACTCAAAAATTCTTCAAAGTTTTCAATCATCGATTCTAGTTTTATTCGTTGCGTTAATATCATATGGCCAACTTGAAAATGAAAGTTTATAATATCAACCTGCTCATAATAGCTACCCAAACGCCGTGGACTTAAACCAATATCATGGGTACCGTTCATTAATGTTTTCAAAAATCCTACTACAGTATTGTTTACTATAGATTCTCCGTCACCATAATTAATAATCGGTGTTACATTTAAATACAAAAACAAATTAGTATAGAATTCAGAAGTCAAATAAATTGTAATATTTTTTAATTCCTTAGTATCGAATACCTTATTAACAGTGTAGTTTGATTTGGTTACTGGATGTATTACAGCTTTCACGGTGTGGCCATTAAGAAACTTAGTCTTGTCGAAAGTCAGATTGCGACATATATTTTTATCTGAAAGAAGAAAATCGAACGTATTAAGAGCATTTTTTTTTACTACTAATCAATAATCAGTTTTGAATATACCATTTATGTAAGGTTGTTTGTAGAGAGTCCATCGGCTGTCAGGTTTGTCAAAAGTTTCCACTTCTACCCAAGGTTCAGGAGCTTGATTCGTGAATGGGTTATAAGTGTACAGCATCATAATTTCATCCTTATCAGACTCATGGCAAACAAAATAAGATGATACTAAATCTAGTTTCCAGAGTACTTGCAGCATTTTCGATGCACCTCCACAAGACTTTTCAGTGATTCCAATAATAAAAAAAACTGAAGTAATACTCCAAGTGGGTGATAACTTCAATGCGTTCAAAAGAGCTCCAAGTTCATCAGTAGATTGCGCAGACAGGATATAAGTGGGGTAAGCAGGATTGAATATTTGTATATTCTTTGCTTTATAATTGTTGTCAATTATGTTAACATTTGGGTGATCAATGTCTCGTGAATCACGGTAAATTATATCGATCAAGTCCTTTGTAATGACGATAGGATTTGTTCGATCAGAAAAACATAATTTTATCAATTCACCCTATTAACATATAAAAAAAAATATTTTTAATTATCCTTTATTTAATTTCGGAAAAATATCAAAGTGACCAGAGCGTGAAAAAATACTTTCGAGAAATGTCGATTAATTTGAAGTAAATCAAAAGAGAAAATATATATAGTGAATTATTTTTTTTCTTTAAATTTTTTTTGATTATAATTTTGATTAAAATCAAACGTTAAAAAATCGTCTACCTAATATCTTGAAATTATAAAATAAAATTTTGTTCAGTTATGAAACTAATAATTAAAATCCTCATGAAAATAGTATTACTTTATTTTTTTTTTTTTTTTTTTTTTTTTTTTTCATTAATAAAATACGTTATAGCGGTCCGATTGTCTTCTATCTAAATTATTTTATGAAAAAATATTTACTTACCATTTGATTCCACGAAATTGATGAATACTCTGATTTGAATTTATCAAATATTCGGTTTCCACTGCACACAGTTATTATCATTATCCACCAAATACATTTTTTAATCCACTCCATCGTTATTATATTTTTATTGTCATTAAAACACAAAAATAAAGTTTAATACTGATCTATTAGAAAATAATGAATATTGTTGGTCTAACTATTGTTAATGAAGTTTCTACATCTCAAGAAATTGTGAGAAGTACTCTGAAAATGATCAGCATTCAGCGCATCATTTCAGTTTGATGTAGCAATTGTTACTAACCGTGTGACAAGTCATATGTGCATTCGTGAAAAAAGACACGTCATATGTGTCAATCAGAAATTTTATTGTTTTGAAATTTCCACTTTACTGTTTCCTAGATACCATCTGTTTATTTTTTATTTTTTTCCTGATCTATAAGGGATAATACTACTGAATGTATGCATCGCAAATAGTCCACTTTTATTTTTCCTATCACTACAGTTTTACACCACTTAAAATACTTAGCAAATTATGACGCGATCAATATACGTATCAATTATGCATATGAAAAAAGAGAAAACATGCAATAAATTTCATACACATTAAGCTAATAAAATATAAGTAACGCGGGGCTGCTTGAAAAGGGTCCAAAAATAAAAAAAAAATATTTATTTATCTGGATGGATTCAAATCATGATTTTTTATTATAACAACTATTTTGAAGCCATTTGAAATGTTGCGCAATAAAAATGGATTTTAATTTTCTTGTTGAAAATAATTTTCACAGTATATAATTTTCTTATGTGACTATTTCGTAAGGGATTAAATAGTTATTGTAAATATCGAAAATAAAATAGGTCAGTAAATAATTTAGTAATCATATACATTTTAAAATTAACTAAAATATTTATTTTCAACTTGATAATTTTATAAACATCGATAATATTATTTGTACTTCAAAGGTACGGCAATTCCCTCATATTGGTCATTTTCAATGCCCCAACTATTCATCAGCACTCGTTTCTTAATAGCTTCTCGGTAACTCGTAATATCAGTGATCATATTCAACCACAGGCCAATCATTTCAATCATGTACCATCGTTTCATATTTTCATTAACTTCGTCATCCTGCGGATTTTGACAAATAACGTCTTCATCAACACCCTCGTCCATTCCATCAGTAGGAGCTAGGGGACTAGGAAAAATATCTAAACTCGCCGACGCAAATAATTCTTTCAAAATATCTTCATTTCTCGCTAGCAAACGTCGTACCGTTACCCGACTTATATCCAATAATTTTCTAAAGCGTTCTTCCGGCCGTTGATTTAACAAAATGTTTAAATAAACTTCCTGATTATACAAATTTTTCGAATCAAAATTTTTATTTTTTGAATCCGCGGATATTTTCAAAGTATTTTTGATAAAGTCGTGCAATTCTTCAATACTATCAAACCGATTTATTTCAGCAAATCCATTGAAATTCTCTCGATACTCATGTGCCATTTGCAAAAGACTATCGTCCATCGTTACTTTTATTTCCGGAGGATCTGAAATTTTTTTTTAAATTTTATTTACGCGCCTTAATAAAAAATTTAATTATCAAAATAAATATTTACCTAAAGAACTCGATTGGTTCGTTTGCAATACTGAATTGTTATTTTGTGATTGTAAAGTAGCTTCTTCGATTTCATCTTCATCTTCTACTTCTTCTTCTTCTTCTTCACCTTCTTCTTCTTCTTCTTTGTCAGTTAAATCTTCTTGCAAATTTTTCCGCCAGAGAATATTATTAGTTCTTTCTTTCTGTATCATATTTTGTGACGTAGATTCTTAAAAATAAATTATTTAATTAAAAAACCAAATTAGCAACTTAATAAATTCATTTAAATAAATAAAAACCATTAGATTGATTTAAACTATCTTCGGCCATGTCTTCCTCTTCTTCTTCTTCAATTCTATCGTTGATTTGATCTGTTGTCGTGGAAGAATTTAATAAAACTTGACCAACAAGATTGCGATAAGTTCGACACCTTCTTATAGTACGCGGTATTGAACCTGAATTAACAGCAATTATATTTATTCTCATTACTCGTGATGCATCGAGGCCACACGATTTATCCAGTCTATTTAGTTATCATAACATAACACAATTATCAAATTTATTTATTTAAATTGTGCTAACATAACTATGTTATTTATTTATTAAATAATGAAATTAAATTAAACCGGTTGATAAAATAAAAGAGTGATGTAAGATATAAATTTGTTAACTTGTCACTATTCACACTGGTCTGACAATGTCACTGATGACCAATGGGTCATAGAATGACAGGTCGATCAGGATGACTATCGTGTATGACTCTGCTGACACACACGCGGATATCTATTTTTGACCGGGGCCACGTGATGCAATAATTCGTATCTGGTCTGAACTTCATTGCGCTTATTTTATTGACAACATTGGATCGTCAATAATTAACAATACTATTTTTATCGATTCTTTCTTTCGTCACCGATACGACTATTATTTTTTTCAATACAAGTTCATTAATTATTTATTGTTTTAATTCATTTTTATTATTTATATAATATCATTGAAGATTTTTGATAATCTTTAAGTATGGGTTTTTAAACTCTTTACTAGCAATTATAATAAATGATTATAATATTGAATAATTTTTAGATTTTGTGAAAAAAAGAAAAAATAACAAAATTTAGAATAAAAATATAATATTAAACTCAACTTTTCGACTCAAATATATATATATATATATATATATATATATATATATATATATATATATATATATATATATATATATATATTAGGGTGCTCCATTTGAAACGAACATTTTTTTTTAGCGGACACAAGAAAATTCTATCATTTATGTTGAAGAGAAAATTCCCTAAAAATTTCAGCTTTTAATTTTAATTTTTGGTACTTCCTCTTGAGCGTCAAAGTTTTCCCATTTAAAAAGCATGTAAATCGAATAACTATTCCTTTAAATTACTATAACTTAGCCCGGTTTTGAGCTATTGTTTTGAAACCGGTTCTTATTTGTAGAGTTATTGTTGCTTTTTAAACGTGTATAAAACGGCTGTGATCTAATTCGATCCATGTCGATTATATCAGCTTCGAAAGTCAAATTTTCACTTTCTTCATTTATTTTTGTTAAAGTGAAGAAACTACTCATCTTACAAAAAATATGCATAGGACCAATCTTTTAGAAAATTTTATCCTCTAAGAAATTGCTCATGACACTTATATTGCTAAAGTGCACTCTTCATGAGATACATGCATTTTAACATTTAAATAAAAATATAAATAAACAAAGCAATTCACAAATTATATACTTCATTTAACATTTTTTATTTTACTTTCATTTGTTACGGTAATCCGTAAATACAATAATTGTACACATTATTCAGTTAGCATTATGAACATAAATTTTCATTTAATCTATTAAATATTTATTTGTTTATTTTCTTTTACTTTCATAAATGTATATAATTTATATATGAGTATGTACTCGAATTTGGCAACGATATATAAATAATTCAGTTTATTGTATCGGTAATTTAAATTGGAACATCGATAATACTTTTTCTTGTACATACATATAACTATATGTTTATAATATTTAAATGTATACACATATAATTTATATATTTTTATATTTTTTATTTTGTTTGTATACTTTCGATTCAATCGATATGTTCGCCAGCGTTAAATTATTTTTAGTTTATACTTTCACTATTAATTATATATATATATATATATATATATATATATATATATATATATATATATATATATATATTTCAATCATTTCTATGATACATAGCTTTAAATACAACATAATATACTCATAAATATTATCAATAAAATTAAATATCTAAATGATCGATTACAATTAAAAAAAAAAAAAAGAAAAGAAAAAAAAAACTTTGTAATAAAGTTATATAATAATTTTTAGTTCCTTCGTTGTTAATTGTCTAATGAATAAACATTTTCACAAGTTTTATCAGACATTGTCTAAATAAATCAGTCAATCACCTCAATGATCATAAAAAGTATTTGAATAATAATGAAGAACAAAATATATAATGAAACACTCAGGCATCTAGAACACTTAAACGGTGATTAAATTTTAATCGTGTCATATAACACAATAAGTTTTTAATACCTCGATTATTGTTACTATAATTATTAATTAACATTAATATTATTTATATAATAATTTATTATCATAATTATGTTTTAATTGCATAAATGGCCGCTCATTTACCCTGGCCAATATTTATTGTCATGGTTTATTTAACGAATCAGTTCATATCGACGTTGTGTTGTGCTCGGTACCATTTTTTGATTGTACATGATGTGGTAATGCTGCTAACTCATCTCTACTTAAATGATTAACTATTCCGGCGCCCAATGAATCACCAATAACATTCACTGATGTCCTGAAACGATCCCTAAAAATTTTAAACATTATAAGTTTGATATTTAGTTATTTATACATATTTATTATTATTATTTGGAGTATTATAATTACAGTAGCCAATCAATTGCTATAATTAAAGTAACATCTTTTGCGGGAAGTCCTACAGTATCTAGAACCATTACCATAGTAACTAAACCTGCTTGTGGTATTCCAGCGGCACCAATACTTGCAGCAGTTGCTGTAATACTAGAATTCATAAAATTAATTTTTCATTATTTATTATTTATTCTATTAAATTATGAACTGTAAAAAATTTGCGAAGTGAGCGTGAATTAAATCTGGAGTAAATGTGGAGTGAATGCGGAGCGGATTACTGTTAATATTAGAACTAATATTAAAACTCCGAATTGGAGTGAATGTGGATTTAAATAAAATCCGTAATCACTACGCATTCACTCCCGATTTTTTGTAGTATAATCAATTGTTTGAATTAAATTATTCATAAGCTTTCAAATTGTTTGTAGATTTTCAAATTATTAAATCTCTTTTATAAAAAAATTTTACAATAATTTACGAGCAATTTGAAATCTTGCGAATATAGAAAAAATAAAACAATCAAAATTACAATTTAAAGAAAGAATTTAAGGATTCCATAAAAAAAAAGTTAATAAGATTGAACTTGTAAATTTGAGACAGTTCTAAACTTCAAATTGATCATTTTTGGAACTTTAAAAAAATTCAAAAGTAGAAAAAGTGTCAATCTTCAGACCTCGTTTTTGTAAATTTCTTATAAAAAGTCAAAAAACATCAATAATTGATCTTAAAGTCTTTTTTTCTTTCAATGTTCTAACTAACAAAATTTTCGTCGATTTTTTGTATAAAAATTTCAGAAAAACGTTCCTAAAATTTACTCAGTTAAAAATTCCTTCACTCTTTAATATTTTCAAAGTTCAAAGTCGCCTCAAATTTGATAGTTTACGGTTGCGAACTTTTTTGAAACATTTTACGAACGACTTTTTTTTACCCAGGGTTTTGCTAAAATTTTAATTAAAAATAAATCATAAACTGTAAAACTTACTACCAAAAGTTATATTTAAAATTATAATTATTGCAAAATTTCGTCAAATGCTTCGAATTTTCTATTCAAAGCACCGCGTTACAAGAAACTCATTATTCCTGTTTTTGTTTTCTTTTTGCATGAAAAATTCGAAAACGAATGAATAATTTGAAAATTTGCATTCAATCCAATACAAATAATTCGTAAGTTCAAATTATTTGCACATTGTAGTTTAAAAATTCAAAGTTAAAAAAAAAGAAAATTACCTGACAGCAACAAGTTGTCCAAAAGTTAATGAAATCTCGCGAACTTGGGCAATAAAAATAGCTGCAACAGCTTCATACAATGCTGTACCATCCATATTAATAGTAGCACCAATAGGCATTACGAAACGTGATACTCGAGGGTCAATACCATTGCGATCTTCTAAACACCCGATAGCAACTGGTAAGGTTGCTGAACTCGAAGAGGTACCGAATGCCGTAGCGACGGCTTGCGCCATATTTGAAATGTATCTTATAGGGTTTTTCCTTGTTATTATAAAGAATATTGTTGGGAGAACAATGAAACCATGTACGATGAGGCCAACTAAAACTGTTAAAAAGTACATTCCCAGTTGACCCAATATTACATCGAATGATTTCATTTCCAATACTTTTGATGACACGAGAAACAAAACACCGACTGGAGACAGCCTGAAAAGTTTTCTTTTATTAATAAAAATCTACTGGTAGTTTTTTTTTATTGTTAAGTAACAACTTACCATATTACCCAGTTTGTAATTATCATCATTGCTGAAGACAATGCTTCAAAAAAGTTCAGCAGTGGTTTTCCAGTTGATCCCATTTTACCCAAAGTTATGCCAAGAACTGTTGCAAATACTACCAGACCTAATATATTCATTCCACTTGGATCCTCACTTGATATTTTCCATGTGGTTATGTCATCTAATTTTATTTATTAATTCATTAATAATAGATATGGTAACTTTAGTGCTGATAAGATATTTTTTAAATTTACTTCTATTATGAAACTACAATTTGAATATTTGAATAAATAGTAGTTGAGAATTTAAAAAAATATCAGCAGTTTATTGGGAATATTGAAAACTACTTTGTCAGTCAATATTTTTTCATTAAAATTCAATCGAATAGCTCGAGCAATATATATTTATCAAGATTTTATGAAATATTTAGAAAAATTCCTTACGATAGAAAAATGAATTTTTTTTTCTGATATGACAAAATAATTTATTTTTAATTTTGATTTTATTAGAATTTTTAAATTGAAAATTTTTAAATTTATTATTTAATTTTTTTTTATTTGACAAAAAGAAATTATAGGAACGGTTTCTATGTAATTTTAGGAAAAATGATCTATTCATGGCTTTAATAATATATGAAACCAATTTCTGTAATATTTCAGTAAAATAGAAACTATAATAAATATTTAAAAAATCTATTGCCCTATGATTAGTAAAGTATTCCCATAATATATTGTAATTGTTACCGTAAATTTATCTCCAATTTAATTCGCGTTTACTGTGAAAATTTTTCAAAGTGTACAGGAATATTTTTCATAAAATATAGAAACCATTTCTTCTTAAAAATAAATGATAATGATAATAATATCAATATTATTAATAATATATAATTCAATTACTAGATGGATTATCAGATTGTCTTGTAAGTACAGTGCGGTACTGAGAAATACAAGCTTGAACTAAATTTGGCGGGAACATATTTCTGACCAAATCCATCAATGTATCAACAGTCGAAACATTTCGTGGTCCCACGCTATTATCTTGTGATGAATTATCACTTTTACCATACTTTCCTGGTTGGACTGTTATAACCAGTATAATACCTGAATAAAAATAATAAATATTAACATCTATATAACAAACGGTTAAAAATTTTCTTTTAAATTAAAAGCTAATTTCTTGAAGTCATTAATAAATTTAAAATAAGAAAAGAAATTTAATATAAATATCATAATAAATTAATTTTTAAATACGAGAAATTTCATAAAAAGACTTAAATAAACTTTTTTTATTCAAATCCAGCTCAATATCTTTATTAATAACATAGAACATATATTTTTTATATTAAAGATTTTGCTTTAGTTCAAAATTAAGGTACCCGTGGGTAATAAGGCCATAGTGACAGAAATGATATTTAAAATAACCGCCTCCACTAAAGGCTACTCTAGTAGAAGGGTCTTGCATAGAGATCTTACGACAAAATTATAGAGTCCCGATAGTTAGTATAGTTAAACTATTCCAGTTTATTTAACACGTAGGTATTATTACCCTAACGTAGTAAAATAAGGCCTATTCGTATGGTTTTTATAAAAGTATAATTTTTTGTTTGTTTATGATAAAAATTACCATTACTTGATTAAATTTTATGGCTAATGTATTGAAATAGAGATTAATGATACATTTCGATAATTAAATACAAAATTTTCGATTTTATTAAAAATCTCCCTTAGCTAGGCCTTATTATCCGCCGGTATCTTACGTGAAAAAGTCGATATTCATGTAAAATTAATAAATTTTATTAAATTTCCATGACAATTATCTTTGAAAATCGTAAAAATTTTTAACAGTGGTCATGAATGAACAAAAGACTATAAATTGATTAATGAAATACAAAAGATAAAACTAACCGAGTATAACAGCACTAACAGTAGTAACCATGTAATATGTGATAGCACGTGCTCCGATTTTACCACTGAGTGATAAATCTAAAGAGCCGATAGCAGATACCAAACTTGAAATAATAAGCGGGAGAATCAAACTCTTGAGCATTCTGAGAAACAGTTCACCCACGTAGTTGACATACATTATTTCACGTTCGGTCCAACCACTGCGTACATGTCTCAATGTTAGACCCAACACTATACCACCAACAACACCAGAAATAGTAAGAATAGTTAATGCATTGTGGCTTAAACATGACGCAATCCTTTGACGTCTATTAAGTGGCCTCTTGTTTGGTGAATCGCGGTAGCAGGTTCTCCTCTCGATTTCTGCGGGTTTTGATTGAGCGTCCGCTCCCGATAGAGGAGACCTACAAATAGATTACTAATTAATTATCGGTAACAGCTATGTGACAATCAAATAGATGCAATTGTATTGTGGTCGCATACATCTACATCTATATTTGTTCTATGGTATAGATTAAGATGTAGACGGTAATTAGATACGGCGGTTTATTCCCAAGGAGATTAACTAAAGTCAATTTTCGGTAACGAATGCAACTAGCCAATCAGCTTGTGGATATGCCTTAGGTTTGATTAAATTATGTCTTGGAATTTGATTAAGGCTATTCTGGTGGATCTTAATTAAATAATTGGGCTGCTCAAGCTAGACTGTCAATTTAATTGTTGAGTAAGATAAAGATATTTTAAATATTATTTTACTCTCTTTAAATTGATTATTTTATTTTTTTTAAATTATCTTTTGACATTTTACTTTGAAATAAAATATTAATTTTTCAATAAATATTTTGTAATTATTTTTAACTATCAATTGAACTAAAAATTAACGTTTTGTTATTTTTAAAAAAATTATGAAAATCTATTAATCATAAAATGTAATTTTATACCCTTGTGATTGTAGTAAAAAAATAATTGTTTTTATTTTAAAACCCAATATAAAGAAAAAAATTTATTTCTACTAAAAATAAAAAACGCAAAGAAAACTTAAAAGTTTGACAATGTAGATAAGGTAAAAGTATATATATATATATATACATATTTATTGAATATTGCTTCATATAAATATACAAGTACATGATTGATTAGGTATTAGTTCACTAATCGATGCTGCATCTCTTACCTTGAATAATAATTAAAAATTTTTTGAGCATTCTATTTTTCAAATTTAAAATTTTTGTTATTTGAATAAGTTTTGTAATTATTGGAGACTATTGATCAAAATTGACATTTTTTTTTACAAAAAATAAGCTTTTATCTCTTAATGACTAATGTTTTATTTATAATTTTGTTTTTTATTCAACAAAATTTCTCAATCCAGAAAATAAATTATTTAAAAATACAACTTTTCTTCTATTCCAAAAATGATTATATGTACATATTTTGTACTCGATAATCTATTCAAAATTAGATGTCATATTAAATAATCAAAAATATAACTGTTTATTCATTATATATCAACACAAGTGTATGTATATACACATGCATATTGAAATTATCGAACAAACAAATAAATAAATCAATCATTATAAATACTGACTATTTTTACTCAGGGCTCAAATAGTAAACTATTTGAAATTTCAAAAATTTCATCAATTGTAAAATTAATTCCTGTAGACTATAAAAAATTTCATAAATTTTAAAAGTATCAGCATATGAATAAATAATTGAAGTATCATTTTGATAAATAAAAGGTAATTAAATGTTATAATTTTTTAATGACTAGATTAAAACGTTTTACTGCACCCGTGGTATTAATAATTGAAAATTAAATGCGTGGGCGATATATCTAACGCTTTAACCACATTCATACATACTAATACATACAATATATAACTAACACGTCGATAATAAATTTATCCTGAGCAATACATATATATATATATAATACTCATACATAAACAGGATGTGACGACATGCGAACAGTGAATCTATCATTTTAATATGTTGTATTAACTATTACACGTGTTAGTGCTCCTTTTAACCAACTGTTATACTCGTGATATATATACATATATTTATTATGCATTTAAAGTCGTGTAACTCTAACTCATGAATAGACTGAAATGAAAATGATAATAATAATAATAATAATAATAAGTATGAAAGTGTCAGATAGGGATTAAAAAATGCTAAAAAACTCAATAAGTCAGCGATTTTGTATACACGGATTATTTTTCGTATATTTGTTCCATTGAAAGCTATTTTTAAATAAACTTTTTGTTACAAAACTTCAATAATATATATCAAGATGAATAATGCTAATAATAACAACAATAATAATAGTTCACTTTATCAATAAGAAAATTTAATTCTCCTATTCCATTGAAATGAATAATAATTATAACTTTTATCATTCCAATTAATTTCTGTTTCAATTATAAGTAAGTTAATAAAATTAATTGTGGACTTTTTTTTATTTAAAATTAAATTAAATTAAATATATAAAAAAAAGAATAAATTTCTTCTTTAAATTAGGTAGGAATGTTTTTAAAATTAATTACATTTTTAAGAAGTTATTAAAAGTACATCTACTCAGTCATAATGAAAAAAAAAAAAAAAAAAAAAAAAAAAAAAAATTATTAGAACTTTATTAATGAAATCAAATTACACAATTATATAACTTTCTTACGGTTATTTTTTTAACAATAAAATGTCGTTATTTAGTAATGATCAATCTAACACTATTAATTATTTTAATTATGACGTGTCAAAAAGACTTGAGATATACGTATCTATAACGACTTTTTATTGTAATTTTAATGGCGCGTTATGAATCAGAAGTTGATACGATGAAGAAAAGAAATATATTAACATTTGGCCATGGGTATCTGGGACAAACGACAATTTTGATCATGATACACAAATGTGTCGAAATCCCTGCGCCTAGTTATTTATATATCTTTTATTGACCTTTATATACTTTTTGTTCGAACACAAAGAATAAGTTTCGGTGAATAGTAAATCTTTGTTCGGAGTTTGAAGGACGACTTTGAAAAGATTTCCTCAAAATCCTAGATAATCTTATATTGAAAATAAATATTAATATTATACGTAGGGTGTTAACTTGACATATATATGTATACTTATAAATATTTTTTCATTGCGTAATAAAACACAAAAAAACACGGAGTCTTTTATTTCTATAGAAGTTATTTTCTAAAATGTAACCGTTTATTACAACAATTGACATAAAGAAGATGGAAAAAATTTCAAATCCCGAAAAATCGATAATTCTATAAATAAATTTTTTTACTTTAATTATATTTCAAATCAAAACTTATGATTATACATTTTTAATTCTACATTTTAATACATTCTAATAAATGTTTAAAAATTTGCCCCCTCTTCTTGATTCAGAACTAAAGGCTAAAAAAATTTGAAAAATTAAGAATTGCGATGTTTAAATTTTTTCAAAAATGAGTCAAATTTAAGAATTTTTGTTTAATTAAAAAAAAAATTATTTTAAAAAATAATTAAGGACATTTTCATACAGTGCCCCCCTCCACTTTTTTTAAATTTTCAATGACTTTAAACTGTCATAAACGTTTTAAAATTTTATTAATTAATTGAAAAAAATTAAAGAATTAATTGAAAAAAGGACAATGCAGTTCAAATGTCATCGAAATGTACAATTTAAAAAAAATGACTTACTACCCGCCTAAAAAAATATATAAATAATATATGTGTCCCATATAGCCAATGCATTGATGCATATATGTCACATATATATTTTTTCGTATGGGTATTGTTATCTATAAGAAATTGAATAAAATTTGTTGAATAAATTTCAGCATACGAAATTGAAAATCTTAATTATAAAATTGACATGAAGATTTTAATGAAATTCATTTTCCAAATTTCCAAATAAATAGTCAAAGACAACTATTCACTCATAAATCATGACATATTTATATCACATCACATTTAACAATTTTTTTTTTCTATAATATTTCATCTTAAAACACAAAAATATTTTAAATTTAAAAAAAAATAAAAAACAAAGCAATCAATCAAACGAAAATATGAAAAATAAATATGTTAAATGTTTAGTTCTTAATTTCTAACATTCTAAATAATAAATTACTAACTACGCAACAAAATACTTAAAGTTTTTAACTGCGTGCCAAAAATAAATTTCATAATAACCGCAATGAACATTGAATACTCTAAATCTCTGTAAGTCACCTGTTGACGTACATCCACTATTAATATATAATAAAAGTTTTAATATGTAAATAATTTTGTCACTACAGTTTATCAATATTTACTCATACATTTCTCTTTTTCATATTATGTATTAACTGTCAAAAATAAAAAAAACAAACATTTAAAATATAAATTCATTAAAGCTTCAACTTATTTATAACATATTATAAATAAATAACAAATACCATCTGAAAATCTTACACAACAATTACGTTACAGAAAATGTAAAGTAAACACGATGAATATATCTTAATATAAATCATAAATAAAACAGAAAGTTGAATTGTTTGGACATTCACAGTTTGAATTTACGCGCTCGGTTTAATACGCTTTCAAAATTTAAATATTCATTGACTTCATTGTAATTTTAAATCCATTTAATTATCTTTTTTTCTACTTATAATGAATTGTTTTTTATTCAAATTTATATTTATTTATTGATACCTTAAGCCGTCAAATAAATAAAACACCTACGACACTTTCAATACTTGACAAATTACTTTTTTATCATAATTTATTCTATTTCGGTTACGCAATTAAACAAATTATTCTTGCCTGCATTACCATTTAAAGTAAAGAGTGTTTTTTTTTAAATGCCTACTAATTTTTGATTATTCACTTTCATTATCACTAAGGTCATGCGTTATGAAAATATATTGCATTAATTAATGATTAAATTATTACAATATTTTTTTTATATATATTTATATATATTATAAAAATGATTAATTAAATATTTAGTGTCTATTTATATAAAAATTTAAATATCCGGTATAAAGAATTTAAACATATATTTGTCAACAATTTCCCGCGCATTTTTAAATGTCATTATTTTAAAATGAATTATACGGTTGTAAAGAAAAGTTGATGAAGAATAAGAATAAGAAAAAGAAGAAGAAGATGTTCATAGATTAATACAATTGAGACATTACAGTGACCTGGCAATTGACCAAATGTTAAAAGATAAAGACAGATCTACAATAACAGACCGAGAAGTTACAATTATCATTACATGCCCTTGTATAAAAATAAAAAAAATAATAAAATGATATTTATGTTATTTATTAAATAATAAAAATGAATACTTACAATTCAGAAGCTTCCATCTTCAGTAGTGTGGACGCTACGGTTTCGGTGTCGGTGGGGTCACTTCTGCCCGTTCACATGGACCTCGCTTCCGGTGAGGCGGAAGTGTAGAGTGACTACAAGAGGAGGCAAATGCTCCCCAAAGGGGCCCGAAGTGGACCGACTCGTTGTCGGTTGCCGAGGAAAAAAAAATAATGCGCGTAAAATTAAACGTCGGCTGTCAAATGTATAATTTAATTCATCTATCGATAACCTTCTGAAAATTACCAATCAACAGATAAAAATAATAATATCGATAATAATAGTAATTGTTATTTATTTTTTAATAAACTTTCACTGTCCGTAAACTGTGCGAATCAGAGTCTCAAGTGCAAAAAATAAGCGGCAAAATCCTGGTCAGTTGCAAGAGAGGATGTATGCTGATGGGGCTTTAAATGTATGCCACCTTGGGTGGTACAATTAGATATGGGTGATACATACACTGTCGCTATATCCCCCTACGAAAATCCCTTCCTGCCTCGGTATCGGGCTATCATAATGTCACAAATACTCGGTGATAATGGTACTACTGTGCATCCATTAGTTGCCTATGGTAATACTGCTGGTATTGCTCCTATTGCTTCTACTTCTGCTTCTATATGCTATAGACTGTTCACCATTGTTACGATCACTCGCCCCGAATTAACAGCAATCTGAGTGCCGACACACTGTGATTATTATACGCATTAATTTTTATTGATACTCCTTATTAACACCAACAATGAAATTTAAATATTATTTTCCTTTTTTTTATAACTCAATTTAATCACTTATTATATATGTATGAAACGCGGGGACAAAATGGAGTACCCCTAAAATTTTAAAAAATAGAAATTTTTTTTAAAATGTTTTTTGAAAATTAAACAATCAATAATAACTTTTGTAAATATACTCTCTAAATTTGAAAGAGTTAAATTTTCATTGGTTTTCCTAGTGATCAACTAATTCACTAGAAAAAAGTGAATTTTATTTATAAATAGTGAAAATTTTACTTTTTACACAGTAAATTTAAAACATTACTTTTTAATAAGTAATAATCATTAGAACTATTTACTACCAATAATTACATCGAATTTCATTGTTTTCATAAGAGCATCAGTTCACTGGGTAAATGAGTGTATATGCACTAATTCCAAGTGGTCGACTTTTAGCTGTGGCAAATAGTGAATATACACTGTGAATTAGTGATAATTCACTATTTCAGATTTAGAGAGTAATTGAGCATTATTTTGAATTTTTTTTTTGTTAAACTTTTTCAAAAATCGAGTTTCAGTCAAAAAATGTTATGGACATTTTGTTTTATGATAACAACTATTAAAATTTTTTTTCTTTGTATCTCATAATTATCTAAAATTTTTCTTTATAAAATTACTTACAAAAAAATTTAATTTAATCAAATTTTTTTAATATCTAGAAATTCTTTTTTTCATTTTTTTACGGGGTACTCCATTTCGTCCGCAAAAATGAAATTTTTTTTTATCAATAACTAAAAATTTTTTCTATTTATTTTGAATATGATTAAAAAAAAAAAAGATTTAGGTTTTGCCCTCCACACCCCCTATACACAGAAAAAAAAGATTTCTGGGCGCAAGAAATATTTTGCATTATGCAAAATTTTCTTAGAACTAGAAAATATTTCTTGCGTTCTAATTTTTTCTAGAAAAATTTCTTTTAAATTCAAAAAATTTCTTAGGAGGGTAAAAAATTTTCGCTTAAAAAATCCTTTTTTTCTGTGTAATATTTTATTTATTCATTAACTATTTTTATTTCATATATATTTCATCAGTTTGTGAGACTACGTTTCTTTTTTTATCTCTAACAATTTTATTTATAATTAATTACGTAAAAGGGAATCGTTAGTTAAATTTTGAGCGCGAAACTGCTGAGAGTGCTCTACTGTCGCTTGATTTTTTTTTTTATTACTATTTATATAACGCAAGCATTAGTTAAGCAAAGTATACTCGAAAATAATTCTAAAGAAATCACTGTAAAAAGAATTTTAAAATAATTGCTCGCGCTTGCGTTTAAAATTTGTATGCTCACTCAAAACTTACTCACTAACTTCGCCATATGTTTTTTATGCAAAACGAAATTACGGAAATCAAACAAAGCTCTATGTGAATTAATAATCCAAGAGTTTATGCTGAAATATACGCGACTGAAATTATTTTTATTCATTTTAAATCTAGTTTGTCTATTCCAATGGTGAAGATTTATTATATTTATTAACTGAGCTGTGAAAATATTTATAATATTTCTTATTCTGTTTAATGCAAATTTAAATCCTAACTACTTTGCATATCGATTCAAAAATTAATACGTTAATAAAAGTAATTCATAGCTGCATACTAAACAATTAATAATTCATATTCAAGAGTTTTGATGCTGAATTTTAGTAACAAAAATAAAAATACTGAAGAACTTTTGAAAAAAAAAAAAAGCATTTTTTTGCTAACGAGACTAAAAATCTCTTTGTTGTACTTTTTTTTGTCGAGTTGTATAACTTTGCCGGTTATAATGAAAGCTTTTAAGGTTGCGTTTTCACGCAACAGTATTTCCTTTTAAAAAATCCTAGTTTTTTTTTAGCGGACTAAATTGTCGGCTCAGTTTTAAACTCTTTATCTCGAGTAAAAATCTAGGATTTTGTTGAAATTATAAAAATAAAAAAAAATGAATTTAAACGGGTTGCAGAGATTGAGTTTGAGAATGTATAGAATCGAGGTTTTAATCGAGATTTACACAGACGTACAATTACTAAATCTCACTAATAGAAAGCTTAACTTTCCAGATTGATTTGGATTATAAGTTATTAAAACAAATAAATCCTTGCAACGAGTTATTAAAGTTTTGTTTAAATATCAAGAATTTAATTAAACAAATCTATTGTTTGAGCGACCTCGATTCACGATCAACAGTCGATATTTTATATGCATATATGAAATAGTAACGGAAATTGGTACTCGGAAAAGCTGAAGAACCTTTTTCCGACTACATTAAAATACACTTTTACCCATTTAATTTAAAATTTTAAAGCTTTAAAAAAAATTATTTTTTATTAATTAGAAATTGAATAAATTTTAAAATAGATTTTTATTTATAAATTTAAATTTGAATATTTTGAATATTTTAAATAAATTTAAAAATTCTAAACTTTACTTAAATTTATAAAAAAATATTTATATTTATTTATAAAAAAGTAATAAAAAAAATCCTCACGATTGACAACATTATCAGTTTCGTAATATCCCAAGTTATCTCTTAATTCCACTTCATTTAACTCTTCCTGCATATTCGCGTGTCACTATACACTAGGAGAACCCACCCTCATCGTTCTCACTCAGTTTGTCGTTTTCCCTCTTTATTTTTTATGTCTATCTCTCTTCCCTCTTTATTTCCCTCCCTCTCCCACATCTATATATCTATACACTATCATCTTCCCCGACATCCTCTCAACTTCCTTACAAATATACCCGAAAAAGGATTAAATGGACTTGCGAACATAATGAGAAATCGAGATCTTAAGTGACGGGATTTCCTAAATTCTCTTAACGTCATCTTAAAAGAAACGCACCCTCATTTATTTTATTTACTAATTACAATCAAGTAAAATTTATAATTAATAATAATTATTATTGAATATTTAGTTAATGAATAAATAATGACAATAACAGTAATAATTTTTCTTCAAGTTTCAACAATAAAAATTAAAGAAAAAATAGATATATAAACTTAATTGTAAAATTAAAAATTATTTAAAATATATATGTTTACAATAAATAGCGCGTGTTAAAGGGTGTAAAAATATAAGAGTACACAATAAAATCACCTTCGCGCGAGCACGCCACGAACACTTGTGGCGTGAGACTCAAATGCGAGAGACGCGGCCACCCGCTGGCACTGAGTAGTAGAGTTTAGTTGTGTGTAGTCGTAGTGGTGGTAGTAGAATTGTTAAAGAGTAGTATACAGAGAGTGAAGTTGATGTAGTTGATACAAATATAGTTACTGATAGGAGTTAACTCTGCAGATAGTATGATAGCGAGAGACAATGATAGTGAATGGCATAGAATGAGAGATTGATAAAAAAATATTTTTAAATTAGCGCACTTTTTCGTGAAAAATTTTACTTCCTTAAAATACTGTAGTAGTCTATAGTAGTCAGGATATCAAGAAAATTGATTCTTGATAACAACTTCTGTGATATTAAACTTTTTTTTTCTCTTTTCATTTTTATTTTTATTTATTTGTAATATTATATATCGATTCGCTAAATGATTTCATTGGCTACCGGATATTAAAAACAAGATTCAACTTACTCAACTTCATTTTATTTTCATTTGGCAAAAAAAAAATTATTTTATCGAAATTATGTCTGGAAATTTTATTTCGACGGAATTTTTTCTAAAAAAATAGACGATATTATTTTTTCATGTATGAATTATTTAAAATAATACTAAAATAACTTAATTTAAAAACATGTCAATAGACGTGATACGCTTTTATAAACATAACTCCTGTCTTCTTAAATTTGTGTCAGTTTTAACGAGGAGCGGCTCACATACTTCCGGCATCACTGGCGTTCTTTTAATCTCATATAATGAGAGTCAACGTTTATTATCAAGTGAACAATGTATCTATACAAAATTTATATATTTAGTATATATATGTAGTATATACGCGTCAATGAATTAGGGCAAAATTTTTTTTATTCAATCAAGTAGATTGAGAAAAAAAAATAATGGCATATTTTAATATTAATAATCTTCACTTATCGGTTATAGAGTAGTACTAGATCAAGGAGAGAGAAAAATTGAGAGACAGAGGATCCCTTGAGGTAGCTATAGTCGCTGATGTGTTGTATGTATAGTAGTAGTACAGAGAGTTGGTACGCAACAAGCGGTAGCTTGACGTATCCATGGCAACGCGCATCCCTACGATAAATTTTCCACCTTCTCTTCGTATTTAGGCGCATTTTCTTTCAGGATTTCTTATTTTCTCTCTTTTAAATCCGTGTAGATGACATTATTCACGTTCCATCTTCTTTTTTTTAATTATCTTTTTTTTTCTTGCTGTCATTATTTCTTTTGTAATCTTCTTGATAATTGAAACAAATAATGAGCCCTGATGGTTTTTAAATACCAATTAGAGAAATTTAATATAAAATTACATTTAATGAGCTTAGAAAGTACGATAAATTTAATAATTCAAAATAAATTTTTTTAATTTAATGAGGAGTTTAAGAGTAGACGTAATTTTATTTTAAACTTTTTATTCAATGGAATAAAAATCTGTGATACAATCCAACTATTTTTTGAATTTAATTAGAGAATAAAAATTCGTATTAAAGTTTTTGAGGAAAAAAAAACAGAGTTTAGTTTTTTGTTATTTTGGGAATTAATTTAAATATTGCATTTCAAGGTTTGGTACTGATAAATCTATGTGTGTAATTAAAAAAAGTAAATGCAGGATTCATAAAATACATTCATATATATGTCTACTGAGAAAACAGACACGCGCATTCACTCATGGGATCAATATTCTCATCATTTGCAAACGCATCGATGGCGGTTGTCCTGGTACAACTCTCGATTATTTTATATTTATATCAACATATAAAAAATAGCAATGTTATGAGTGATTTATTTCAATGTATATCTGATCTTCAATGACATATATTTTCATATGTAATAAATTATTAAATATACTCCATCAGTTTTAACAAATCAAATGACTAACAGATTATTTATCAGTAACAGAAATTTATTTTTCCATCACTGAAATAAATTATTTATAATAAATATTAAATAAAATTTATCTTAGTAATTAAAAGTCAGTCGGGATTTGTCAACTTGAAATATTCATTTTTAATTTTTAAATTTAATGCAGCAGGTGAAACAGCGCTGAGCCAGCTTACCAATTTATTTTTACTAAAAAAAATAATCATACAGAGGATTAATTATTATTATTATTATTATTATTATTAAAAAAAAATTAACGAACAATATGAGTTTATTTTTTACCTTTTTGATGTGCTCTGAATTAATTCTTTGGACATACAGGGATGAAGCTGGAGGAATGTCGTACCAAGGATCGGATGAATCGCTTGCGATAACTCGTTATATCCTAGACTCGTGTCATTGTCACGTACAAGCTTTTGTGCGAGCTCAACACTTACAGGATTTACTCCAGGAAAATCTAATAAATTTTATAAATATATTACTTTTTACAATTACACATTACATTATTTTTTTTAAATTTATTTACATAGAAAAAAAATTATAATTAGTGTAGAAGTACCATTTGTGGCCACTGCTCCATTTTTGGACATTTAATACTCTATTTCAAATCATGGAAACTTATTTAAAAAAAATTTAATTGTAATAGTGTGGTAAAAGTATCTTCAGACACATTTAAAAAATTAATTGTACCATTGCGTATTTTGCAAATTATTTTATTTAAAATTTCTAAGTGGCTAAAACTGACCCTAAAAGGACCAAAAACGGTACTTCTACTCTATTAGAAAATTTTTCGATTTCGCGGTTAAAATTTTAAATTAATTACGATACATTTACAATAATGCAAATCAATTAAATCTACATACATACACGGAAACAAATGAACTATATAAATTGAGAAACGACAAGTAACATAATGATAAAGTGATCAGTAAATACTATCATTCTAAATATTAATTTCTTCATTTATAATTAAAACGTTAGTAATTATAGGATAAATATTACAATTAATTATCTAAGAAAAAATTAATATTTGAACTTTAAAAATTGTAACTTGAACATTATATAAAAATTTATGACATGGATTATTAAGCTTATTGTTTAGAATGTTAAAATTTCCTGTATTGACATCCAGGTTCCGGGTTATAATTTCAAACTATTTTTCAAAGTTTATTTTTTTCTGTATATGAATAAATATATATACATTTATATGTACAACAC
This sequence comes from Microplitis demolitor, assembly GCF_026212275.2. NCBI lineage: Eukaryota > Metazoa > Arthropoda > Insecta > Hymenoptera > Braconidae > Microplitis > Microplitis demolitor. The sequence continues at coordinate 6,285,246 of NC_068547.1, read as the reverse complement.
AAAAGAAGTTGTACATTAAAAATAATCCCTCCAAAAAAAAGTACATATTTATTATTCTTTCATGGAAGTGCGCGCGACGTTTTGCAATAATTTATTGCTTTATTAAGCGCTATACAAAAAATATTTACAATTGGTTCATGTATAGACAATCGTAAACACAAAAATATCATACAAATCATCATATATAATATTACCATTATCAGTGTATGAAACTGCTCTGCTACATATCGTTATATAGTATATTGTGTGACAAGGGATGAAACAAAACGATTTCAGACCAGAGTGAAGTTGGCTGATATCATCCGCGGTCTGAAATCGAATTTCACCCTGAGTTACACGCTAGATTTTTCATGAGTACTTGCATTGGAACTTAAAGTTTCAGTGTCAGCAGTCAGTCAGAAACAATTCAATTTTCGACCAATGGTGTCATCAACTATTAGCGTAAGCGTAAATTGTCATTTCAAATTTGTAATTAAGCAGAAACTATAAATACTATTTATTGACACTAATTTTTATAAAACTTAATCACAGTCAGAACTGTCATTTATGTAAGTAAAATTAATGGTCTGAAATTACTATTAAAAAAATGAAAAGTATCAAAGTTTAAATTTCAAAAGCTTTCAGTCAGTGGGCAGAAACATTATTCGTTTATTACTAGTATGTTATAAATTTTTCTTAAGGATATTTCGTCGCGGTTATTTTGTCTGGGATATTTTGTCGCAGCACCGTTTGTTCCCAAGGGTCGAAATAAGTTTGTTTCTGCGCATTGACTAAAAAATTATCTTGTTTTGACTGACTGTAGTCACTGAAACTTCAAAATTCGATGCTGATATCTAAAAATTTATTATGATACATTGACAATAATGCAAATCAACTAAATCTTCATATATATCAATAAATATATACATATATATTTATATGTACAACACAAAAGAAGTACATTAAAAATAATCCCTCCAAAAAAAAAAGTACATGGATATAGATAAATATACATATATCGACCTTACAGTAATTTTCGTGGAATCAGTTTTCTGAAGCAGCACTTTCGCGGATTAAGGTCTAGTGCCGATCGTACTTACCGGGCATCGAGACTAGTCGTCAAGGTAGAGTAGTACTAAATATTTAACATACTGTATACATTTAAAAGAATAAAAATCACAACTTTTGCATACCAGATATCCAACCATTGAAGAATAATATCGGTACGCTGTAACTTAAGGACCAAAGTACATGATGCTCCGTAATAAATGGTACATCTAAATTGTTTTTAGCTTCAAAAGGATCATCATATATATCTCCATCATCATCATCATCATCATCTTCATTATTTTTAATTAAATTTTTTTTAAATTCCACATTATCCTTACAATCTAAATAGTCCCTTGATACAAAGGTTTTGACCCGGCGAACTAAATAAGCCTGAGCAGGTACATCCTTGAATTAAAAAAAAAAATACATATAGTAATTACCTTATCTCCTTAAAATGAATGTAATTCAGATAATAATAGTAGTGATTATTGTTATTAATTAAAAATAATTTAAAAGTTTAAATTTGAAAACGCATGTGCATAAATGGTAAAGAAAGTGCGCACGCGAATAAAAAAGAGAAAGACAGAGGTATATTCATATATTGCAGTTCCCGGCGAGTCATTCCTCTATCGATCGACTTGTACCTTGTCACCACGTAGTTCCCAACTGTCGAAAATTTCATCTGAAACTCGGGCAAAACTTTTCGCATTCTCGAAAAATTCTTCCCATGTTATGGTACCTGGTCCATCCATCCATATAAGATACTGTACAACTTTTACTCCACAATTCAATGCTTGTAGTAAATATCCTGTGAAAGGAATTTCATTCATTATTTTTTACCCATCCTAACAACTACATATAGGTACTTTTATCTAAAAGACATGCATGTGGAAAAATGATAGACAGCGGTGGTGAAGACAAATGCGGATATTGATAGGGAACATTTTTTAAAAATTTGAATACTGGAGGATTTTATTTTAAAATAGTCTAAATTACTATTCGCTAGAATATATATCGATTTAAAGAGAAAAATGAGAAAGGGGAAGCTGTACACCCATGAGAACAGCCAGTGTCTCCCTTATCCGGCCCCTCGACGCCTCGTCAATTGTCGGGTATTTCGCGTCGGCTAAACTCGCTGGTTCTCGTACCTCCCGCCTTCGCTATTTTCATTTCATCTATACCTATACGATATACAAAATCTTCGTGGGTGAACCCGTGACTGAAATGTGTCAGTGTACAGTACCGAGTAATACTGACTACTCTTACACATTTTTAAATTACATATATATGTATACATAATTATAAATCTTCTACCAATCAAAATGCTCTTTTAACACCAGGAATGTACAAAAATAAATAAACAAATCCTAAATATCCCAACTAAGCTCCGAAATAAAAACCCGCTAAATTTGAAATTTAAATTCACCGGAAAATAAAAAAACAATAAAAATATACTTATTTTAAACACATGTCTGTAGATATAAAAAAATATATAATTTTTAAAAATAAATTCAAAAGGGCGCCATAATACCTTGAGCATCCGTGCCTGGGCCTTGAAGTAACGAGTGCGCGCGCAACTTTAACTACTGCGCACGCGCGCTTTTATTTTTACGTAAACGAACTGTAGAAAACGCGTGTCTGTGATTACAAATTTTTCACTGTATTTTATATATACATACATATACATCTATCTATATAAATACATACATACATATATACATATATATATATTTCTACCTCTACACCCCTTAGACAAGTACACCGTCAAGAGAAGAGCAAACGAGTCTAGTGGCGTGCGCGTCGTACGTACACTTATTTAATTTCTATATATGTATATAAATATACAGATATATTTATATACATATATATGAAGGGTTTTTGAAGTTGCACGGTGGCAGACAAAGCGGTAAGGGACGAAGTCTGTTAGTGTGGATGGCATCGAAGTAAATATACCTATACATCCAAAAATATATATATATATATATATTTATATGTACATGTATATATAGTGTAGGTTGTGTGGGAGAGGAGAGGAGACGGCGGCGGTAGCGCGGTGAAGTAAGGTGCGACGACAAAGTGAAGTGACCGAGAGAGGCGTAACTTTGCTACAGTGACGTGTCAGAGACGCGTATAAAAAATAAATAGTAAATAACACAGTAATATATTAATAAATATAACAATATAAAAATAATAAATAAGTGATTAACAATAATAATTAAATAGCATGATATATATATAAATATAGTAAATACTTACTTGCAGTAGTGGTTAGTTGGGAGAACGAGACGAGAGCAACGTGCCGGAACGTGAGTACGAGAGTAAAAGAGAGACGGAGCTAATGAACAAAGACAGAGATATTTAGTTTGAGTGAGAGGAGGAGAAATGTGCAGGGGCTAGAGCGAGAGCATTTAATATATAACTGAGGGAGATAGCTCAGCTAGGAAGCGGAATAGCAATAGGTTCACTGTCGCCCTCTTCCACGGATTAAACATAGAGAGCGTCGCCGGGGAATAATCACCAGCAACTAGTCCTCGTTGCCGTTGTCCTAGTCGACGTTGTATTAATCAACGTCCTCATCAACCATCACTATTCACCACCATTAGTTACTTGCATTAGTTATATATTATACTATACATATCCATATATATAGATAGATATTATTGCTGTCGACAAATCGTCATCGTTTCCATACGATGACGATACAGTGTGCTTGTCCAGCGGAGTTTAACCCGCAAACGAAGCCATGAGGAGTTGTATAGCTATTGGATCAAGTGAGAGAGAGGACAATTGGTGTAACAACGTACCTGTGTGACGCGTGTGTCTTTTAATAAGTAAAATAATAAATTACTAAGCCAATAATATTTAACAATTCATTAAGTAATTTCTTTTTTTTTTTATTTATTTATTTTTTTTTGTTTTTAGTTTGTTTTATTTCTTATTTTAACCCGTATTAAGAAGACTTAACTCGACGATTGTTGTATTAATTATTGTGGGTATTATTTTACAACTTAAGGATTCTAGTGATCGGTCCTTCATCATATAAACTTTATATATATTTATATATATATTCAGTGACTATTTACATTATTGTGATTGACAAGTAAAAACAACGATGTACGCTAAGGGTAAAGGTTCCGCAGTACCTTCGGACAGTCAGGCCAGAGAAAAGTAAGTTGACAATTTATTTATTATTAATTAATAATTATTTATTACAGTTATAATTATCAGGATGTTTAGATAATTATTGTTCGTCTTGTATGGAATCGATTTGTTTGTTTTGGAGTCGAGGTGCCGGGTTCGTAGGACAAGTTGATACTTTCATGCGCATTATTGAGATTTTTAAATTTAAGTGAATGAATTTGAGAAAAGAGTCGATGTTAAGTATGGAAACCCGGTAAAGGTGGACATACGAATTTAAATTTTTGGCGGCGAGATAATCGTTTGATGTCAAAACACTGGATGGTAGGAATGGAGCCCAGTTTTTAGCTGAACCGCTGTCACTTGTGATAACTATGCTCGGTGTACATACATATATGTCATATGTATTCTGATATATGTGTACATGTGTATTTAGTACAACAATACAAGACACGTGACAGTCGGGTGAGATTGAGCACCTCTGGGTATGTTCCAGATAACCAACTACATACTACGCAACACTAGCTGCAGTGTAGTATGTATGTATAATTTTGTTCCTTTCTCCATCCTCTCTTTTCTCACGTAAATTGTTAACGTTGTTTTCGCTTCCATTCGTCGGACGTTTGTTCGTCCAAGACGCCCCCCCGTGTGATGATGCCGTTTCTTACTTGTTCTGTGGTTTTAAAACCGTGGATATATTTATTCCGTTAGAAATTACACCAGGTCGTTGACACTCACCCGATTAAATGCACCTCAAGCAGAGCGGAAATTATTGGACAATTACCATGAATTCGTGGTTACATACTTGCTATTTATCCCTACCTACCCTCCCCCCAGCCCCTTTGTTCTCAAATCGTCTTGCTTATTCAACTCTCATCTTGGACTGATAACATACTACATATTTATTTTGAATGTAATAAAATTTTATTTTACTTTGGCATTAAATAAATTTTAAATCTTGTCTATTATTGTTACAGATTGGCATTGTATGTTTACGAGTATTTGCTTCATGTTGGCGCACAAAAAGCGGCACAAACTTTTCTGTCAGAGGTGAGTATTTTATATTAAATAATTTAAATTACCTGGACAATTATTGTGGATCTTAAAAAATATAGTTTATTATTTCTACTTGGATTTTTAAAAAAATCTATAGGTGCAATTTTTTAAAATAATTTTTTTTTAAAATTTAGTTTTGAAAAAAATTTTTAAAATTATTAGACGTCGGCTAACTTCAGTACTATAAAATTTTTTATTTATTTAATGTAGATAATTAAGCAGTTAAATATTTTTTTTTAATTATTCCTACAAAGTATTAATAGTTCAATAATTTTTAAACTCTACAAGTAATTAAATGTAATTAAAATAAATTTAATTTATTTGTTATTTTACAGATACGATGGGAAAAAAATATAACACTTGGAGAACCACCGGGATTTTTACATTCTTGGTGGTGGTAAGTTTTATTATTGAATATAAATATTCCTAATAGCCACTTTAGCTTGAAATTGACAGTAATTTGACATTGAAATTACCTGAAATTTGCTGACAATTTGACAACAAAAGTTGTAAAGAAAAATTTGCAGTTAATTTTTTCTCAATTTAGAGATAAATTTTTATTAGAAAAAAAAAGTCGAAATGTACATCCTTATCATGACAGTAAGCAAATTGATACATAATAAATTGACGTCAAGTTGTATAGCAAGTCGTATACGAAAAATTCAAGGAAACTTTTGTGAAATATTAATTTGCTATAGCAAACTGTACTATTAGGAATTAGGAATCATTAATAAAATAACTAATTACTCTATTGAATAAATAAATAAATTATCTGTTTAAATCCATTTTTACAGCGTATTCTGGGATTTATATTGTGCAGCACCTGAACGACGTGATTCGTGTGAACACAGTAGTGAGGCCAAAGCTTTCCATGATTATGTGAGTATTACTATTATTATAATAATTATTATTATTAATCATTTGATCATAATCATTACAAACTGCACTGGAAACAAAATAAAAAATATTTATAATAAAACGTGGACCTATTGGCGGTTGCATGACAACTAATGGCTTCTCTATTTTCTAGGGATTTGTAAACAGTGGTTATGGCGTTAATGGAATAGCTCACGTAAGTATAAATAACTAATAAAAAAAATCAATAATCATAATTAATATTAGATAAAATAGTCATAACTTATTACTTAATACATAAACATTTGCTTACTAAAATTTATAACAAATAAAATAATTATTGGGCATGATAACTTATCAACCTCTGTCATTAAATTTATTAACTTATTAATTACTAGATTAATGATAATATATCACAAAAATTAAAATATATGATCTAGAAGTTAACAGCCGATTAACAATTTTTAGATTTTTTTTTTTTTTTTCAACAAATCAATTACAAAAAAAAAAAAAATGCATATGTAGAAAATGAAATTTACTAAAGGTGCGATTTTTTGAAATATTTTTTTTTTTTTATAAATTATCGTTTAAAAAAAATCCAAAAATTATTATACGTCGGCTAATTTTAGCATTGTTTAAAATATTATTAATTAATAATTATAATGAAAAAATTACAGAATGCTGGACCAGCACCATCACCACTTGGACAGATGCCACCAAATGATGGTATGCCTGGTGGTCAAATGCCTCCTGGATTTTTCCCAGTAAGTTATTTAACAATTACTACATTATTTTATACGCATTACTATTTATTTTATTATAATTATGATAAATTTAAACTCACGTGTTGACATTATTTAATCACTATTTTTAATCACTTGAAAATATAAATAAGAGACTATTTCCTGTGCGGTATCTTTTATTTATAAATGTTTTATTCGATGCTTGTTATTTGGTGGGTCATATCGGGATGGAATTATAATTATAAATAATATATTATATATTTAAAAAAAAGGCTTCACCCTTCATACGATGCACGTTGTATATTGTACATAAATAATTCAATAATTGTGAATGTCTCCGGGGAACGTAAATAAAATGAAAATTCATTTTTTATTGACAGTATTAATTTATTAAAATGTCGAGATTTTACTACAATATAATTAAATTAAAATTTTCAATAATTATATTTTTATCTTAATTATTTTATCTAACAGTTGATATATTTAATGTTAAATAATTTTTAAAGTTACACTTGATTCAAATCTTGTTAAAGAAAAATAATTTTTTCTATTGCTCGTTAAAATAAATTATTAGTTCAGTTGTTTTAATTTAAAGTACAAAAATAAATACCTAGTACTCTAGGAGGCAGGCTGTAGTTTTAAGTATTGAGTACTTAATAAATTATTTATTAGTAATTAAGTTATTTAAATCGTAATAACGTTTATTATTATTTTTATAAATTATTATAATTAAAATAGTGTAGGGATAGTTTTGAAACAAGTGTAAATTCCAGATTGTGCCATGCTTGACACCACTATTTTGTATTTATTTTCTTTGCTATGTACCTGATTCTTATATATATTTTATGTATATATCAGTATATTATTATTTTTGAATTTTTATTCAGCTTTTAAATCTTTGAATAATTTAAAGAAAAAAAATCTTGAAATTATGATAAAATATAATTTAATTTAAATATTAAAAATTTAATTTAAGCTCCAGTTTTTCAAACCGGGTTCAATTTTACCCGGGTTTAAATTAATATTGCTAGTATGTCTATATATCAATAGTATATAGATATATCAGCAATAATAACTTAGACCCGGTTTGAAAAACTGGCCTTAAGATACAAGAATTTTTTTAAAATTACTTATCACTAGATTTAAAAGTAATGATAGAAAAAAAATTTTTAAATGTAATATACTAAAATATATCACGTCACTAATTCCAAAAGGACATATTTTTATACGCCTTTCTGGCTTTAGTCACTAAGTTTAAAACCAAGAGGGCATATACTTTTTTTTTTATTGCTAATCATAGGGTAGAAGTATCAGTAGTAGCCACTGCTCCATTTTTTGACATTTAATACTTTATTTTAATTTATGAAAAAATATAAAATATAATTCCCATTTTTATGGGATCAAAGTATGTGAACACAATTCAAAAATTAATTATATCATTGCGTGTTTTACAAATTATTTTATTTAAGTATTTCAAGTGTCCAAAACTGGTAACTTTATCCTATTGTAAACTTATTCTAATGTTGAAAATCGGAAAAAAAATTTTGAAAGCCAAAAAGGTGTATAATTAAAATTATATGACCTTTGGACTTTCAAAATATATTATTATTTTTTTTTTTTTTTAATTTTTAGCTACAAAATAAATTTACAAAACGATTGGCAATAAAAAAAATTCATGCCCTTTTGGCTTTAGAGTTTCCTAAAGGCAAAAGAGCGTATAAAAATATGTCTTTTTGGAATTAGTAATGTGATATATGTATACGTGCACTGGTCATTCACTTTATTATTCTATTTCTCTGCTACATGGAATCAATGTAGAAATTATTTATAAAGTCAACTTTTTTTTAGATATTAGATTAGCCCTTATTCACCATAGTTTATAGTAAAAGCAAATACCTGTCTATACATTATTAAATAATTGATTAATAATTTAATAAAAAAAATTCAAGCACTCATTGATATAAATAATATTCAATTGAATAAATCATAGAGGTCAAGCTCTTGGGATTACACTAATAAAATACAGCCGCTCTAGAGACTAGATCCATTTTTTTTTTAAATCTACATTAAAAAATTTCGGTTATTTTTTTCAGATAATATATTAATATTTTTATTAAATTATTTGTAAGCGTAAATTAAAGATAAGGATTTTTTAAAAAATTTTTTATTTATCTATCAATAACTTTAAATAATTTTACTGTCGACAGGATTTGCATAAAATATTGCTTGCTCGGTTCCTTATGTCAGAGTTGTATAAAATGTACAGTTATATAAAAAAAAATTAATTTTTTCTATTATTTATTTATTAGTGTAATTATTTTATTAACTGTATATTTTATGAGTTTTTCATGTTCATTTATTCGAGGTACTATATACAAAATAATTAATTATTAATTATAAATACTTTGTATACATTACCTTAGAATAGTCTTGTCTATAAATCAATCAATACATTATTTGTTAAATATTTTATTATAAATCATCAATCATTTTGTAAGAAACATACTTTTGTGTAATTAACTTTTTTTTCTTTTAATTATTAGGCATCTCAGTAACTGTTAAAAAATTGTTTTAAATTTATTTTCAGACACGGAAAAAAATGAACTATATAAATTGAGAACGACAAGTAATACACTAATAAAGTTATTAGTAAATGTTACAATTTTTAAAAGTACACAGAAAAAAGAGCAGTTAAAAAATTGAACTGATATCTGTATTTATTACAGTTTCGTATAGTAGTAAAGCGCTGCGACTCTGAAACTGTAAAAATTACATTTTTATCCAGGCATAACAAATATTACAGTTTCAAACTCGATATTGTCCAGCTCTCTATAGTAAACAGATTGTATAATTTTAAATTTTATTCTAAAATTAGTTAAAATTACATTTTTGATCGTTAATATTACTATTCTGTATAGTAGTGTTCTTTTTAAGGTATAGAATTTAAAAGTTACAGTGTGAGCTGTGATTTTTCTCAGATTATTCATCATTCTCGACAATTGATAACTCACAGTGTAATTTTTATGTTATCAATAAACAAGAGGTATTATTTCAGAAAGCAAAAAATACATAACCGATAAATCTTAATTTTTACAGTTTCACCTATCAACTATTAATTTTTAAATAAAGCAAGAATTCAAAATAAAAAGTAAATAATGCTTTAAACATTTATTTAACTAAACTTACAGTTTAAGCTTAAATGTTTAAAGATTTTTTCCCGGAAGGCCTGTTTTCACTGTAGAAACTGTAATTTTTCGACTGCTCTTTTTTCCGTGTAATTTTTTTCATTTATCATTAAAACGTGAATAATTACTGGATAAGTATGAAAATTTATTGTCTGTGCAAAAAAAAAATACTATTTGAACTTTGAAAATCGTAACTGATTCTTAGAAAATTGATAACACGTATTATAAAATTTATTATTTAGAATTTTAAAATTCCCCATATTGACACTCGGGTTCCGGGTTGTAATTTCAAACAATAATTTTTAAAGTTTATTTTTTTCCGTGTATAAAGTCCAATTTCATTTTATTTTTATTAATTAATTTTTTTTTTTTATAAGTAAAAAAAAAAAATTGTTTCTTACAATATGACATAAAAAAATGTGTATGTAACATAGTATTTATAACGGGTTACTAAACAAATTACGTCTTAATGAATTTTTTAACACAAAATCATTTTTCCTTAAAAAAGAAAAAAAATTTTAATTAAAAAAAAAAAGCCTTTCTAGTATAGTTGTTGCCTGGATCGCAGTGTTGCTACATGTCTGTCGTTTGCATTGCTTGTTGCAGAACAACTCGACAATGCGACCATCTCCGCCCACACACCCCTCATCACAGCCATCTCCCCAGCACCCCCAGCCACCCCCGCCCCCACACTCGCAGATGATGTCCACTCAGGTAAGCCTCATTCAACACATACACACAATCGCACGCACACACACACACACACACATACTTTAACACCTAATCATTCATATATCACGTCAATAAATCATTCGTCACTTGATATTATTATTCCAATATCGGTATTTGTGTTTTGTATTTACTAACTTGCTTATTTTTATTAACTAACAATACTAATTAAATGTCACGTGTTTCAATCATCATTAAATTAATCAATCACTTGATTACTTAATTAATTGAAGTTACTCCAATAAAATGATTGATTCACGTAACATTTAAGTACACAAACAAAATAATACGTCCTATTTATGTTTTATGTTTTTCGTTTCAACAAATACTATAATATAAACTATAATCATTATATAATAGATGTTAATAATAATAATAATAATAATATTATTACAAATAATAACACTTATTAATTAATACCCTGAAATAAAGGTAAGAAACATAAACACGGCTTTTGTGCACTAACGCAGACTCATAAAAACCATCATTGCTTAACATTTATTTATGTAAGCGTGCAAGGTAAGACTGGAATTTTAATTTAAAAAAAAATAAATAAATAAATAAAAATATATATTTTTCCAGTATTAACTAAAACACAATTGCATTTTAATTATATATTAATAAATAATAATTTAGCATCTTGCCCCTTGCTGAGATAATCCTAAGCCTGTATATTGTTGTAACGAAAACATATTTTATATTTATTAATTACAACACTTAATTTTTATAATAATAGAATTAATAATGCATTCTCCTTAGAGTGTGAATCTTTTTTTATCGGTACGCGAGTAGATATTTTTTATTAAAATCATAACAATTTAAAACTGAATTGCACAATTTGCCAATAAAAAATAAAAAAAAATTTAAATATATATATACTTACTTACTTATATAATTTACCGAAAATATGTATATATATATTTATTTAATAAGTACTCATATTTTAAAAAAATAACATTTTTATTAAGGGTTTAAATGTAGATGGAAAAAGTTTATATATATTATTTATTGTTACAGTTTATGGGACCTAGGTATCCTGCTGGACCTAGACCTGGAGTACGTATGCCGCAAATGGGAAATGATTTTAATGGAGTAAGTACTTGATATTTATTTTAACCCTCAACGGTCACACTTCCGGTATTAATTATAACAGCGATAGGGGGTATATAAAATCCGGAATCTTGATTGTCTGTAAAAATAAAACTAATCAATCTTTTTGTCATGAATTTTATTTTTAGTTATAAAAAATTATTTTTACAAAAAAAAGTAAAAAGTAACTATTACCATAGAAATAGACTAACTTTTACAACTATTAATATTTTTAACTCAATCTTCTAACAAATTATTGGAGAATAAATTTTACTTTGATATAAAATTGATAAAAAAATTAAACCCTTTCAAAAAATCTATAAATTTTAATAAATAAAGTGCTAGATTTTTAATCAGCAGTTTCAAAGTTAACAATAAAAAAGTGTGATTGGTTTTTTTGGAAATATCTCTGTAAAACGATACTGTCATTCTAATACTTCGTATCCCAAATTTGGGAAATATTTTAGGAGACGATAAGAACGCTTCACGATCGGCAAAGAAAAGTTATTTGTATTATGTTTACATTAGTATAATCTACAAATTTATTTTCATGTTTTTATAAAATACAGGCATTTGTAGTGAATAAATAATTTTGAATTATATGTTCTAAGAAAAGTAAAAATTGGGCACAATTACCTTCTTACTCATGTCGTTAATCGCTTCCTTAAAATTAACTTAAAATTAAAAACGTTAAGCGTGACTAAACCTATACGAATGTGGGATACGACATATTAGAATATTTATTTAAAAATACTAAATAATTTGACCTCTAAAATTTTTACATAAGCTGCACATCGTTACAATGATTCCATTTTTCAAAAAAAGTGAAAATGTCAAATTTTGTTAGATACGACGTATTAGAATAGCAGTATCGAAATAGTGAATTATTCAAAAAATTTCAAGAGGCCTTTTTTGTAGCTCTTTAAATTCTCTAAAAAAAGTGTCCTGTAGTTTTTTCAAAAACTGGACAGCTATCGAGATATTTTGTGTTACAATTGTCTGGAGTCTTGTAGATTTCATGTGACCGTTGATGCTGAAATATTTAATGTTGTTTATATATACATATATTTTTCTGTAAATCACTAATTAACAATAATTAATTATTTAAATTAACAGCCACCAGGACAACCAATGATGCCAAATAGTATGGATCCAACTAGACAAGGTAAGATTTAGTTAATAGTGTATTTATTGTCAATTGATTTACGTCTATTATTATTATTATTATTATTATTATTATTATTATTATTATTATTATTATTATTATTTTATTATTTTTTCTTTGAAGTATTGGCAAGCATAACGAAAGAAGAATGATTTAGACGCATGAGTATCGAAAAAAAAAAAACAAATATTAATCATAATAAATTTTACTAAAAAATAAATATTTAATTTTAAAATTAAAAATTAAAAACAGCAATAAATGATTTTTAAGTAATATAATTTTTTAAAAGATTGGATTGCTGTGATTTTGAATGGATTGGTTTTTTTTTTTTTAATTTTTTTTCTTAAATATTCTATTACACAGTGGTATAGATTAAATTAAAATCTCATATATAAATTCTTGAATAAAAATTTATAATTTAAATAAAGTAAATTTATCATTAAGTTTTAATCCCTTGAAAAATGAATTGCTGTATTAAATAATTAAAATAATTATTCATAAAATGACTATGCCACTGTTAAAAATAACGAGTTTGTTGCAATCAACTTGACCTTACTATTACCTACCTGCCGTACTAATGTGTGCTCTTGTGTTCCTCAGGCGAAGCTGGAGAGTTTGTAGGGTGGCAAGGTAGGAAAGCAACCCACCAATCGAATCATACACACAATTACATTGTCAAGCCTACCATCTTATTTTTCTCCTCTTCAGCCTAATAATTTTTTTTTTTATTTTTATTTCTGTTATAATTACAATTATAATTAATTACACCAGCTTGTTAACTTACACCTTAAATAATTCAATCATGCACATCATTAGTACCACATAAATTTTTTTTTTATTACAAATAATTACAGCTACTTACCCTCCAAATCCGCACTCAAAATATTTTTTCCCTGCCATCAAACAATACCTATAAATTTATAAAATCATACGCTTTTATTTTTATTATTTAAAATTACACTTTATTAATTAAAGAGCATTCAATAAATAAAAAGCCAGAGTATTTGCTTTTTTTTTTTTTTAAATGAGCTTATCGATTTATTTTATTTCTGCCTCATTGCAATCATTATTATTTGTTTTGTCACGTTCACATTAAAATAAAATTGTGTAAATTATTTTTTTGAAGCATGAAATTTATTGCTTACTTTTAAAACTCTGGTTCAAAATTATCATTCACATGAATTATCCACCAAAAATTTTATTAATTTAAAATAACAAATAAGTAATGCCTGAAGCCAAAACGCAATTGTATTTAATTAAGTCATATGTTTTAATAAATGGATCTGGTCACGCTTTAACATCCAATCATAGTATAAAAATTAGTGACAGCATTAACAAATACCTTAAAATCTGTGTAGCACAATAATGATAATAAATAAATACTGAATTAATGTGTATATAAATAAGCAGAGTTAAAACTAATATCGAATTATTTCTGTAGGACCGCCGGGTATGAATCCAATGAATCCACGAATGAATCCACCACGCGGACCAGCAATGGGCCCAATGGGCCCTGGTAATTATGGACCAGGTATGCGAGGCCCACCACCGAACAGTAGTTTAGGCCCTGGAGGGCCTGGAGGTCCTGGTATGCCACCTATGAGTATGGCAGGACCTGGTAGACCACAATGGCAGCCAAATACATCAACAGTAAGTATTTAAATATATATTTTATTATTTTTTTTTATTAGAATGTTGTAGTAATGATTTTTAAATTTAAAGCCTATGAATTATTCATCATCGTCACCTGGTAATTATGGCGGGCCACCTGGTTCGACAGGACCACCAGGTCCAGGTACGCCAATAATGCCAAGTCCGCAAGACAGTAGCAATAGTGGCGGTGAAAATATGTACACAATGATGAAACCAGTACCTGGAGGCAATATGCCTGGTGTAAGTTTTTATTTATTTATTATTATAATAATTTTTTTATTTATAAAAATAAATATAAATTGTAATACTTGATTTTAACAGAAATCTAAACATATATTATTGACAAAAACTATTAATTTTATATAGTAATACATTTCTATAGAGGTGTAGATACCTGTACATAGAACCAGTACAAAAATTAAATACTTAATTTAAATTCATATAAATAAACTAATTACATATAAATAATATCATGCGAAGCACATAAAGTACCCAAATACAAAATAATTATAAAAGCATTTTCACACAATATACATTAAGTATTTAACGTTCTTATCCAACTAGTAAATTTATTTTTTAAGATTTGATTACCACAATCTAACATGTTCAGGTTATTTGGTAATTTATTAAAGTGTTTTATTGCCACATAATAAGCATTTTTAGTATTGATGGTTTTGTTAATTTTTGGAAGTACTACACTGAGAGAAAAGTATATGGTTGTGGTAACTAGAAAGGGATGGAAATGAAAAAATAGTCATCTTAACTAATATTTCTAGTTTCTTGAATTATATCATAGTGCCCGAAGCTATTTGAAAGTAGTAGTTTTAACTAAGCATTTGTTTCGTTGTGGTAACTATTTAATATTATTTTTCAGAACTTATACTTCAGCAGAATCACAAATGTTTCAGCAATTGTACGATTATAATTTCATTAATTTAGCATCATTTAAGTCGTCGATGAATATAATTAAGGATTTTTCTTGATTATTTTTTTGTAATAAGAATACCATTTTTTATTTAGCTACGTTCGCTATTGTCATTGTTCATTGAGCTATAACACAGTTAAAACAACTATGATATCGTACATTTTACAACTATATATTAGTTATCTGAACTGAGGGTAATAGTGGATGCTTCATTGAACTATGTTTTTCATAGTTCAGAAAACCAGTTTTTTCTCTCAGTGTAGCAGTTTTGATCTCGCATTAGGTTGACGCTCAGAGTGAAGGTATTTACAATCTTGGGTGTAATAAGTTTAAGCATTAACAATTAATGAATCTCTTATTACTAAAGGTATATCATACTCACTATTTTCGCGCAATTTATTTATAAGTTTGTTTTGCATGATAGTTACAAGTATAAACGAGTTATTATAGGACCCCCCCCCCTCCGAGCAACAATACCGTAATTAATGACACTTTCAAAAGGTCCATGATATATAATTTTTATGGAGTTTTATTTTACACTTTTTCATTAATGAAAATAAAGTATTAAGTGTCCAAAAATGAAGCAGTGGCCACAAATGTTACTTCTACCCTATTTCTAATTTGAAATTTTTAAAACTTCCAAAAAAAATTTTAACTTAAAATTCCGATCTGTCTGAAATTTCAAAGTTCATCATACAAAATTTTTTTAAATTTGTATATAAAAAATTAGTTATACTATCATTACCATTACAATAGTCGCTTTAAAACTATACTCCTAGTTTAATCTTTTTTTTATCCAATCCCATTTTAATTTTTTTATAGTCGATTGTTGCCATTCACTAGCTCAATATGACGTTAAAATAGAATGGATTGACATAATAGCATTACAAGTAAAAATTTAAATTCGAAAATAGATTTTTATTGTTTTAACTTTCATTCAATTGTTGTCTGGAGTACCAATTTAATCTATTCATTGTTCACTTCATATGAAACCATTGAATGGCAGCAATCAATCATGGAGCGACATAGAATGTGATAATCGAAAATTAACTTGCCATAAAATTTTTAAGTGATCATTGTCCTCGCTAATAATATCAGAGCATTCAATAATTAATTTTAATAATTACTAATTTAATTTACAAGCTCAATTAATATTTGCATATTTTTTGTTGTCGATAAATTTAGTTATAATCAAGTGTAACAATTTAATGTAGTTAATAATTTAAAAAAATATTTAAATAATTTATAAAAATAAAATAATTTTTATAGGATTTTCCAATGAGTGGGGGACCAGAAGGTGGACCTATGGGTCCCATGGGACCCAACACAATGGGTCCAGTATTGAACGGTGATGGTCTTGACGGTATGAAAAATAGTCCAGCAAATGGTGGTCCAGGTACACCACGAGAAGACAGTGGCAGTGGAATGGGTGATTATAATCTAGGCGGTTTTGGTGGACCCGGTGAAAACGTAAGTATCGCCAGGTTATATTATTAACCTTCATATAAATCTTTATTCATTTATTTATTATTATTTATTATTTTGCAATCAATTCACAATCCACGGTCTTACGTACTCGCGTAGAACTTAATACGCATGCAATCCAACAATATAAAATAAAAAAAAAAAAAAATCAAAAATAATAATAATAAAAACAATTTTTTTTTATTTTTATATAATAATAATAACAACAATATAACCATTGCTTACATCATTAAGGTCTTTTTGTCGCAATTGCTATTTTTACCATAACGCGTTTATTTTTTCTCAAGATAATGCAGTATCATTAGATTTTATTTATTTATTTATTTTTTTTATTATTATTAATTATGTATCATTAGGCTCTCGTTAATTACTGATACTGGTGTGGTAGCTATTGCATTTATAAATAAATAAATAAAATTTACGCATTGAGAGATCGATCAGGTATCCATTGATTAAAAAATTATTATTTAAAAACGAATATATATATATTTTTATTAATAAATTATTTATATATATTACAAGTACACAATAATTTGGATACACGATTGATACTCGTGGCTTTAATATTCCTTATATTTACGGAATGATAGATAAATAATTTATTAGTAAATTAACTCTAATATAAATCGCGACTTGCATTTTAAAACAAAAGAAAAAAAAAGTCAAATAATTATTACCGGGTTTATTTAAATAAATAATTATCAAAGTAACCGCATACGTGCACGTTCTGTATTCTCGACAGTATTTTTAAATCAAATCGCCTTGGATCCAGCTACGAGATCAATAGACACCGGGTTTTTCACACAGTGAGAGGAAGGATTCAGCGCGAATAAGCTCTACTGATAAGAAATATTTTAATTTAAAATTTAAATTAAAAGAAAAAAGAACTAAAACTAAAACAATAAATTAATAACTGCACAGTATAATTTTAAAACAAAAGAACAAATAATTATGAATAAAAAAAAAGTACGATAGTCGCGACGAGTTAAGACTAATGCATAATGTACAATACGTCGTTATTGTTGCCAATTTTTAAAAAAATAACCGTGTTAGTATTAAGAAACTTAACAACGATTATTGATAGTTATTTAATTGCCATTATCGCCATATAAAACTATGTACATGCTTCTCTAATACTCGCAAGGTTGCTAATTATTATATTATTATTTTTTTTTTTATTTGTTTGTTCTACTTATTCATTATCTTCTATTATTAATTTACACTTTTAATTGTAAAATTACGTAACGTTTGTTATTACTATTATTATTAATTACCGCGAACTATTTTTATTTATATTTATTTTTAAATAACGTGTAGATATTAAGCGATGGTGCCTGATTTACAAAAGGTTGTTTATCTTTTTATATAATCATAGTTTATTGTGATTTTTTTTACATTATCTTTACATTTTTTTACGTGTTTCTCTAGTATTAATTCTTAAATAATTATTATCGTCACTATTAACCTTTATACCGTAGATTAAATTTTTAACAACATATTTTTTTATTCAAATTTTAAATTCTTAATATCAAAGCTATTTGCGGACAGTGTCCCCTACTTTTTAAAAATTTTCAATGACAACTGTCATAAACGTATGAAAATTTTATCAATTAGTTATGCATCTGAAGATTGGGATGTTTTTCACGCAATGAAAATGAAAATAATTTATGTAATTTCACTCTAAAGGTGACTTGAGAGGTAGTTGGGGGTGGCTTCCAATTTTCGGTTGACGTGTGAAGCATTTCAAAAATCTAGATCCTGTAAAAACATTCCGATCTACAGGTACATAATTAGTTTTAGAAAAATTGAAGCATTAATTAAAAAAATGGACTACATTGCAATTCTGCTGAGAAATATAATACAAAAAAATGGCACATTAAACATTAACTGGGAGAAACAAAATTTGTTTAATAAATTTAAGGAAAATTTTCATGTCAATTTCGTAATTCGAATTTTCAAATTTTATCGGCTAGAATTTATTCAATAAATTTTGTTTAACTCTTAATTGATAACTATAAATAATTTTTTTTAAATTCTATACCTCGGTGAAATTGCAACTACGTTGTTCTTTTTTTCATTAACGTTTTAATTATTTTTTTCAAATTAAAGCCATTTGCAGACAGTGCCCCCTAGCTCCCAACTCTTTAAAAATTTTCAATTAATTTTAAAAAATGAAAGCATTAATTGAAAAAAGGACAACATGGTTGCAATTTCGCTGAGATATAGATTTAAAAAAAAATTACTCACTGTTTTCAATTAGGAATCAACCAAAATTTGGTAAATAAATTTTAACCTAAAAAATTTGACATTCAAAACTACAATCTTGACATAAAAATTTTATTGAAATTTATTTTACAAATTTCGTTTAACTCCTAATTCATATCAACTAAATAGTTTTTTTGAAAATCTGTCGCAGCAAAATTGTAATTGCGTAGCCCTTTTTAAATTAATGTTTTAACTTTTCATTAATTATTTTCATTAATTATCAAAATTTTAATACGGTCATTACAATGTAAAGCCATTGAATATTTTTGAAAAGCGGAGACACTGTCTGAAAATGTCTTTAAAAGAAAAAAAAAAAAAAATGAATTAAAAAAAAAATTTTAAATTGAATGAAAACTATGGAATAGAGGTTAATATTAAATTACCAGTTTGTTAATACATTTAAAAGTGAATAAAAAAATTAAAAAAAAAAAAAATTAAATTATAAATTTTTAATATTAAAATATAAATATTCAATATTCTAGTCGCTTTTTTTTGTCTTATTTTTCTCTTTGCATTTAAACATGAATATTTTTTTTCTCTTTGTACATCTGAATAATCAATACTTTAATGTACAGACAAAACTGGTACGAAAGATAAAATTCCTCAATTTTTATTGCTCATTTATTAACAAACTCCTGCTTATAAAAATTAATAAATCGGGAATCTTCTTAATTAATTATAACTAAACAAATAATTAATAATAATAAATAATAATAATAATCGGCAACTTACGCGTCACAATTATCTAGTGATTTATACACTTGCGATAAACTAGGATTTATAAAAAAAAATAATAATAATAAAACAAAAAGTCTTGCCGCTTAATTGCTCAATTAATTATTTCTTTTATTAATTAATAAATAAATAATTAAAAAAATATTTGTACTTATAAATAACAATTTTAAAACGTTTTAAAAAGTACAATTGACGTCTTTGTCGTTATTTTAATACGCGCTGTGTTTTTTTTCTAATCGTTTTTTTTTACACTACGATTAATAATTAATAACAATAATAAGTAATTAAATAATTAATTAATTATAACAAACAATAATTTAAATAACCAATAAATTATTGTCTATGTTATAAATTTATAATTCGTGTTATCGTGCTAAATAACACGTTATTATGTGCGTTTATTTTTAAATAATTAATATTTGTAAATATTTTAAATAATTATTATGATTATTATTTTTTTTAATTTGAATGTAAAGAAATAAAATAACAGCATGAGTTTTTGGAGCTTGTGTATTTTTCTATAAAACAAACAATTAAAAAAAAAAAAAACTAAATGCCATAACGGTTATTAATAATATTTTAAATTAATTAAATTTTTTTAACACAACATTATAGATATAGCAATGTATGTATATATTTATATATATTACTAATAACCATTAATTAATCAATTTAAAAAAAGAACAAAGCCTTCAATTGTATATTTTTTAAATGGTGAAGCAAATAATTAATAATAACCCGTGTAAAAAAAAGTCGTTTCAAAAATGTTTCAAAAAAGTTCATAAACGGGAACTTTTGAAATTTAAACAATTCTGAACTTTAAGTTTAACATTTTTGGAACTTTTAAAAAATTAGAAAGTAAACAATGTTTAACCGGTGATGGCTTTGCCTATGTTTTTTTGTTTTGAACAAAAATAGTTTGATTTGATAATTTTTTGAGTTTGAAAAATATTTAAAAGAAAGTAATTTATTAGGAAGTATAAAGATTTACGACTCGTGTCAGAATTGTTCACGTATGAGACAAAAAAAATAAAAAGCTTAACAATATTTTGAACATTTTTTTACTTTTATTAGAACTTTTTGGCAAAGTCAGTTTTTTTGACTTTTGTTAAAAAATAGTCCAAAAAATTAGTAATTGGAACTAATTATGAAATAATAAAATAATCAATTTAAATCAGTTTTGCTAAAAAATTTAAGAAAAAACCCCGCCAAAAAAGTTTACACTAGTTGAAATTTGTTGTACTTATATTTATCTTAAAGTTCCAAAAATATTAAAGCTCCAAATTGTCTCAATTTTGAAAGTTCATTGTCAGGAAAATTTTTAGAACGTATTTTTTTTACGCGGGAATTTAAAAAAAAAACGGGATTTATTAAATTAACACCAAGTACTTTGAGTGTTATTTTTATTATTATTATTATTAATAATAGCGTTGCCGGATAAATTTGAATATTAAAATATATTTAAATAGTAAGAGGAATGTTATACAAAAATAATAATTAAAATACGTTACTATTTTTTTATACATATAAGACACGTAATGTGAGTACTGAACATTAATGAATGAATGAATGAAAAAAAAAAAAAAAAAGAAGTAAAATAATAATAATAATAAAATTATTAATAAAACAGACTACTTAAAGTATAATTAACATATTTAATTTATAAAGCATAATTAACTAATTAGAAGTAATTAGGGAATAAAGTTAATTGAGTTTTAAAGAAATAATTAATAATGAATGACTAAAAAAAAAGAAAGAAAGAAAACAATATTAGAAAAAAAAAGTCCGTCCGCAGGTGGTTATAGGTCAGTACCAGACTATACTGTGCTGCTATTACTTATTATAAACTTTTTAAACAAAACATCTATATAAATAATAAACGATTTAATGTAAAATATAAATGAACATAATCGAGTGCTAGTACGAAATTTTGGACTAGTTATTTTTAATTATTTTATATTATTACTATGCTGTAGCATGACGCTCATCTTTCTATATTATTTTTATTAGATTTTGTTGTTTATCGAGACTGAACTAATATAAGAATTTCGAATTATAGTATAAATAATTATATAATTTAAAATAATTAATAATTACTATTGTTATAAATATAATAACGTTTTGTCGTTTATATTTAAAATAATAAATACTGGTCCGAAATATCGTTCTCAGAGCTCTCGTTCTTAATGAAAAATAAAAAAATAAAAAAAAATATATAAAAAAAGTGAAGTAAAAAAAAATATATATAATAATTTTTTCTTAATTTTTTTTCTTTAATTATGAGATTAAACTCGACTTATACTCGACGTCGAAGGTACGCTTACGTTCCAAGATTTATCGTAATCTGGAAAGTCATTTTATAAATAATAATTATTATTACTATTATTATTATTATTACTATTATTACTTTATTATTATTATTACTAATTATTATTTTATTATTATTATTATTACTACTACTGCTACTATTATTATTATTATTATCATTATTATTATTATTATTATTATGATTATTATTATTATTATTATGTTTTAATTAATTAATAAATAAATAAATGAATGATCAGTCATTTTATTAATTTAATATTATTTTTTATTTACTTAAACTTTTAATAAAAAACTAAAATAAAATCTTGAAGTGTAAACGGACCTTTGTTATTATTATCATTATTATTATTAATATTATTACTATTATCGTTTACTTAATAAACTCCCAAGTTGTAAGCTACAATTTATTATTAAATTATTAAATAATTTAAATAAAAAGATTAATGAATTTATTAATTTTAAATTTAATGCCTACGCTAAGGGAGATCGAGACAATAAATGTAATCCTGTTACTAAACTGACAACTGAGTTTTTTTAATTTTTTTATTTTGTGTAATCCCTTAGGGTGCTGCCTACCCAAAGTATTCATATATAACTATACATTATTTATTTCGCGTATATACTCAGAGATTTTTTTTATTTTTTTATTTTTAGTCGGATAATTTATACTGTGTTTCACGTCGTCACGTAACTCAATCCTGTTAATCCCTGTCCTAATTATTTAAAAATTTAATCCTTTAAATTAAAATTTTTTTTTCATCCCTTTATATTTATTTTTAATTCAAATTGTTGCGGAACGCGTGAAACATACGTTCTGCGTCGCGTTAAAAACAGCACGACGTCGAATATAATTAATGAAGACTAAAAATTTTGAGTAAAATTAAAAAAAAAAAACATATATATATTTATTAATGAAATCTGATAGCTGTATATGGTACTAGGCTGTACTGACCTGTAGCACATGGATGCGTGAGTCGGATTGCGATTGTGGATTGCGAATTAGTAAATCTCATTTTAAAAATAATTAAAATAAAAATTCAATTTACAAAAAAACCAAATATGTAAGACAAAAATTTTAAATAACAGTGAATTTATTATATTTTTCAATTTAAAATTCATATTTTTCTTTTTACAACATTTTTATTATTTACATTTTTTTTTTATTTTGTAATCGGTGAGGTGTGCGTGCCTAGGGGGGACTTAGGCCGCCTTTAAATTAACAACAAAGGCGCTTCGAAAATTTTACATTCTTTTTTTATTTCGTATTTTCAATTAACGTCCATGTGTTGTGGGTCAGAGCACCCTGTTCTTATCATCACAATTCCTTAAATTAAATCCTTAAGAAAAAAAAAAAAAATAATAGAAAAAAAAGTAACAATAATCTCAATTAAATCCACCAAAAAAAAAAATTGTTTTTCATTTCTTCACGAAGCCTAACCCCACCGACGCACCATCACCGCACCTAGCACGCACCCACAACTGTGCGTGGCACACACGAAAGCCGGTCAGTATTTGACTTGAAATATAAACGAACAACAATTTTTTTTTATTTTCAATGCATACATTTTTTTATTACTTTTGTGATAAATTTTTCTTTTTAATTACCTGTGTAAAAAAAAATTTTGTTCATAATAAATTTAGATCTGAATTTCATTACGACACTCAGATCGTGACAGGAATTAATTTTCATTCATCATGAAATCCGGCTGTCTAATTTCAAAACACACTAAGGGACAAATTTTAAAAAATGGATTTTTGGGAATGTCTGATTCCAGTGAAGTCTTGTGGACATGATTTAATACATATAAATTTCAAAAATTTGATTTTTATCAGTTACTGTGTTTCGAAAGTGGGCTGCCGATTTGCTTCAACTTTTCATCATGATCACGAAGCTAGTAGACAATTTAAAATTTTCGGATTATTTTTTTCAACAAATTAAAAAAAAAATCTAAAAATATGCACAAGTATAAAATTTAAGAAACTATAAGTTCAATTTTTTAAATTTATCATTTTAAAAAGAATCCAAAAATTATTAGCCGGTGAATTTCAGTATCATCTTGTCACCGAGTAAATCCATATCAATTCTAAAATAATTTTATTAAGTCTTTGAACTGAACTAGGGATGAATTTGATAGAAATTCGACTGAATTTTTTATTGAAATCTCTAACAAATTTCTTCTATCAAAAGTAAATCAGTTTCGATTGTAAAATTAATTTATTCAATTAACTTCAGATCACTTGGATAGAAATTTTACTGTCATATTATTGTCGTGATTAAAGTTGTTGAGACAAATTCAGGATGAAAGTCATACTTAAGTCACGATCTGAGTTTTGTGGTGAAATTTAGATCTAAATTAATTATGAACAAATATTTTGGATACGGGTAATGATTTATTAAAAAATAAAAAACATTAATTTCTTTTTCAATTTGAATAAAAAAAATATTAATAAATGGACAGTTTTCTGTAAAATTGTATATATATTTAAAATAGCCAGTAAATTTATATCAATTAATCCCTACAAAAAAAATCAAAAAATATTTGAAAAATCATTCAAAACTTTTCTTAAAAAAATAATTTAGAATTTTACGAAAATAATTTGAATTTTTTACAAGCCGTTTTTTTTTATAATTTATTACAATAAAAAATTTATTTTTTTGTCCCAAAACTTTTTTTTCAAAATTTTGTCTACGTTTTTACAAGAATAAATTCATTTAAAACCATACATGTATGTGTACATATTTATCTATAATTTCATTATAAAAAAAGTGAAAAAATTTATTTTTACACATCGATATTAATAATCTTAAAGATCAACTCTTAACCCTTTTAGAAATCTACTTGAATATTTGTTGACGTAGCATTTTTATTTATTATTATCTTTTATTTAAAATCAAGTTTATTACTCTTGGGTATTAAATTAAAATAAAAAAATATTTGAATCAAACGTCGAAAATTTGATTATAAAAATCAAATACAAAATAAAATAATTAATGTTTATATTTTTGAAGTCAAAATACTGATTAAAAGTACCGGGAAAATAAAAATGATAATCCCATGTGTGGGTGTGTTGCACGACGACTTACGTGTAACCGGCCTTGGTGTTGGTTGGTTCGCAGGATCAAACGGAGTCAGCAGCCATTCTCAAGATCAAGGAAAGCATGCAGGAGGAGGCCAAGAGGTTTGAAAAGGATTCAGAACATCCAGATCAATATTTCATGCAATAACTCTCCCCGAGTAGTTGGAGCTCGCGACCTGACTAAAGAATTTCGCGATTCTGTACTTTTACAAGATCTATAAATATGTATATTTACATATATATACATATACTCTATTCCAGTACCAAGCCCACAAATCCATTTGTTTGTTCCCTTTTCCTATTTGATTTAAGTTCTATTAAATTTTTTCTCTGTTACATTAAATAAATTTCTTGCCCTCATTAAATTTTTGTCTTCGAAATCAGGAAAAGGTTTTACGAAAATGGCTGTCGCGAAATTCTAACGTCAACATATCTCGTAAAGTTAAAAAAAAAAACCAGTACATGGACAATCCTCGCTGTACGTACGAAAAATTTTTAAACCAGATTGTCATGTATTTTTATCATTAATTATCAATCAATTAATTAATTAATTATTAATAACGAGATCTGCGAGAAGTTTTAATAAATAACTAACGAGTGTAAAGAATAATAATAATAATAATTAAATTTTAAAATAACCAAAACGCACGAAGACGCGCGGGATTTATATATTAAATAGAATTTGAACGTTTAAAAGAGATATATAATAATAATAATAATATCGATATCCATGGATTGGAAATAGATATCAGCACGTTCTACAAGTTCCATAGCTTGTAACTTTTCTCCAATAATTAAATTATATTTATTTATATTTTTTGGAGAACATCAGGCGTGCCAAATATCTATTATAGGGAGGAGATTTTAAACTCAGGATCACTGGAATTTATTTCCATGATTACTAAAGATTAAATCACAAAAGTATAAAAATATTATTGATAATAATAAATAAATAATAAAATAATAAACAATGAAAATTAGGCCAGTCTTGCGGATAAATAAAATACCGCAGTATTACAACGGCGTTATCGACTGTGTTATTAATTAATACCGTTAAATTTTTATAGATAAATAAATATTAAAAATATTACGGTTTCATTAAAACACAACTATCGATTACCAGAGATAAAATTAAGGATAAATAAAGTTATTATAATTATAAATAAATTTTTAAGACGCAATATCGTGATGGAATCATTGTAATCGCGGGGCTAATAAATTTTAATAATTGAATTTAATGACTCGAGTAATGGGATTTTTAAATATTTAAATTTATTGATAATAATGATTTTTAAAATTTATAATATTTTATTATTATATTGTATTTTTAATTGTTTGTTTATTATTATTTTTATTAATTTTAGATAAAGAGAAAATTTTAATGAAATAAAATAAAAACAAAGTAGGACTTGCCGTCCAATTATAATTATATTATATGGTCCTATTCTCGAGTCATGTACGGCAATTACGCGCAAAAATTGATAACAATTAATTTTAAAATAAATGAAATGTTTTATTTTATCAACTATGTGCGAACCACGCATTCTTTGAATTTACGCATAATTAATGACATAATTGTAGGTATCCTGTATGAGTATAGCAAACAGTAGCGTAAATAATAATAATTATAATTAATTAATTAATTAATTAAAAACAAAATTTTAAGATATTATTAAATAAATGTCATCTATCCTACCAAAAAAATTATTTTTTTCGACTTTTTATTCTATATTTTAAACAACACTCCAATAACCAGGTAAGTAAAATTCATTTTTATTTAATACAATATTCAAAATTTTTAAGTAACTAATTATGTAAATGTTAAGTTATATGTATTAATTTCCTTTTAGAAATTTAATTAATTTTAATGACAATTAAAATTTACAGTTAACTTGAATAACTTTCTGTTATAAAAAAGTAGTATTTACAGTCAATTAATAAATATTTCTATAAATATAATTTTAAGGGAGATCATAATGACTTTTATTATCTAAAATTACTCAGATTGACTGTTAGAGGGTGGCCACAAAGAAATGATTTCAAAATTTTCGTTATTTCCCAGTTTTTTAGTAGTTTTTCACATTTTTCTTCGATTCAGAAATTTTGATAGTATTAGTAAAATATTCAAAGTTTTTATTATATTTTCTTGGTCAATAATTAAATCTGGTGATTAAATCATGTGAGAAACCAAAAAAACAAGTTAATAAAATAAATTAATATGGCCTACTTATTATTCGATGCTAAGAATATGTAAATTGAAATATTTAATAGGAAATTTAATGATTGACATAAATTCAAAATATACTAGTCACAAAAATTGAGGGATGTTGAAGAAATTTCAAATTTCCAAGTGATTTTTAACAGACTGTAACTCGAAGCAAAATGGTCGTACAACAAAAACAAAAAAAGCAAATTGTAGGTTTAAATGTCTTGTTTTCTGATTTGGTCTTGAAATTTTTTTATCATGCACAGCTCCGAAGTAGTAAAAAATTAATGATAATTCGAAAAAAATTTATTGAAGCCCTCAGACAGTTTCTAAGACGTGTAAATTCAGAAACGTGCGTTTTAAAAAAAATTTAAGACCACATTAGAAAATTAGACATTTTAAGCTACAATTTGCCTTTTTTGTTCATGTTGTATGACCATTTTCTTTCAAGTCACATCCTATTGAAAATCACTTATAAATTTTGAATTTTCTTAATATCCCTTAATTTTTTGATTGGTGTGCTATTAAAAATTTTTTAATTTTTGACTGTCGCAATTAAATTTTCGGATACTTTTCGAAATTTCTTGACATTTCCTTGATAATTCCCCATATTTTCAGCTATGGTCACCCTATATTAACTAAAAATTAGAAATGATTTCTTATTAAATATAAGTATATAATCTTAAGAAGGTTTGCCATCTATTCTCTTTCTCACACACATGTGAACAAACGAAACGGTCCTTGTTGCACTTACATTAGCAAATGGAAATTTCAAATGAGCCGTTTTCAAGTATAAACTGAAATTTCCAAACCGGAAGCATTTCATTCGATAAATAATAACTTTACGCATCGAATGACTTATTTTATTTAATTTTTTGGACCTTTATCTATGAAAAAGGTTCATTTGAAAATCACCTGTTTTATTCTCTTAATAACAAATCTTTCGCCTGATTAACATATGGTTCAAAATTCGAATCTTCTTGAGAGTATTTTTATTTTTCTGTAATGCAAAAAAAAAAAAATACATATTTCATCAACGCAAGTTAGTGATAAAAAAATTAATATGGTAAAAGTTATATTTTCGAACATTAAATACTTTATTTTAATTATCAAAAAAGAATTTAAAAAGTTGCCACTTTTTAATAGTGTGATGAAAGTATTTTTAAAAACATTTAAAAAACTAATTATGTCATTGCGTATTTTCCAAATTTTTATATTTACATGGCCTTACATGGTCAAAAACAGTCTCTACCCTCCTAACATTTTAAAAAATGATAAATAAAATTCATCTTTGACAATAATATATAAGACAAATTTGAGTATTTAATCATATTATTTTCAAACTCTTCTTATACTTAATTTAAATAATTATTCAAATATTTAAAAAAAAAATCGATCCTGCCAGGATTCGAACCTGGAATCTTCTGATCCGTAGTCAGACGCGTTATCCGTTGCGCCACAGGACCATATATTTGTAAGTGAAATAACGTTGCAATTTACATTTTTGTTACGTCATCAGACCATCACTTAAAAGTATTTAAATCTGTACTGATGATACTAAGAATAAAATATATTTATCAGTAATTTGAATAAAAAAAAAGAAATCAATAACTATAGACTATTACGTAAAAATATTAAAATAAGTCTGAGGTCGATGATATCATAAATTTAAGAATAAAAAAAAAAAAAAAAAAACTAGGCCCAAGA
This sequence comes from Microplitis demolitor, assembly GCF_026212275.2. Lineage (NCBI taxonomy): Eukaryota > Metazoa > Arthropoda > Insecta > Hymenoptera > Braconidae > Microplitis > Microplitis demolitor. The sequence continues at coordinate 6,255,875 of NC_068547.1, read as the reverse complement.
AAGATTGACAAAGTAAAGATGAGAGGATAAAACAGGCGAAGAATGATGTAAGGGGACGTATTATGAGGTCAGAGGAAGAGGGAGACGTGCTTATCGTGTATCGTCTCCAACTAGCTCAAATGCCTTGCTTTCTTTCTCTGTCTATCTCTGTCTCTCTTTTTACAAGCTCATACACCCCCCGCAGGTTTATATACCACTATATCGTAAACCCCTTTTCCCCTTGCACATTTCACTGGCTGACGTCCGCGAAAAAAGCACGTCGCTGAATCACAGCCACCAGAGGAGAAAAAATGTCACAATCTACGACAGACAGACTGTAATCTAATTTATCAATCAATATACGTCATAGATTTTAATAAATCATATAAAATATTTTATAAATCTAACTACATCCTTAACATATTATATCATCTTTAAATAAAAAAAAATTATAGTACTTGTGTCTTTAATTTCTATGAAAAAAATTATACCTCGAAAATGCGATGGTGGATTTGAAAAAAAAAAATTTAAGTATTTAAATTTAAAAAATTAATTATAATATAGTTATTAATGTCTATATGGATAATAACTGACGTCATATAATCATTGAATATTGGGGTGAGTTCAAGTGTATAAGGTGTTAGTAACCCACTACCAGGAATAGTCGAGTGGATGACTGGAAATACTCGAGTCCCTGTTGGAAATAAAGTTGGGTGGCATCTCGCACTCCACGTGTATAGACTCTAAAGTACTGAGGAAAAGTATTCAGGGGTACAAAAAGTATACATATAGATATATTTAAGCAAGACTCGAGTCAAGAGAGATGTAGTTGCTTCGTCAAGTCATTCGAACACTTGAAACATTTAAAGGGGGAGAAGGCCAGCGAAATTTTCAACACTGTGCCAACAATCGATTGCTTTTTGCTATTAATTTCATCGATTATATTGTATTTTAGTTTTTATGTCATAAAATAATTAAAATTTCTAAATTATTTTAAAAAATAATTTTGTGTGATTTACGTCAAAAAATTATAAATAAATTTATAGTGAATATGGATTTTATTCAAATAAAAAATTCACTGTCACATGAAGATCAGGAGTTTTTTTTAAATTCACTTCACATACGGAGTAAATAGGGAGTTTTTTTTCAGTGTTAATATTAAAATAAACTTGCCTTTGAAATAAATTTTACTCCGAGGAAATTAAAAGATGAAAAATCATCTTAGTCCAAGAAAGTAGACCTTTAAATTCGAATTTTGAGATAAGTTTGGAAGCTTTTGATATAAGTTACTAGTAAGTATCTGAAATGGAGTAGTCAAGAAAATTTTTTAACCACCCCCCAGATAGCCCATATGGAAGAAGATATATTCGGAAATATATGCCAGCAAAATAGTATACATACGACAATACTAAAGATATAAGCCAGATATATACTATTTTGGGATATAGGATAGAGGTACCGTTTTTCGCCACTTTTGGCCACTAAGGCAAGTTTTGGACACTTGAAAAATTTAAATAAAATATTTTGTACAATACGCAATACCATAATTAATTTTTTTAATTTCTTGAGATACTTTTAACCCACTATTAAAATAGAAATTTTATTTTACTTTATCATTAATTAAAATGATTAAATGTCCAAAAATGGAGCAGTAGCTACAAATCGTACCTCTACCCTATATTTTTTCGTGCAAGGGTTGAAAAAAATTTTAAAAAAAGTTTTTTTTCCCAATTTTGAAGTAACGGTTAAAGCTAGAAAAAAAAGTCCTTAATGAAAGTTGTAGAGCTTTAAATTTTACATAAAAATAGTCCATGACTTTTTTGGCTAAAGTTTTAAACAGTTGCTTTGAATCTGATCTGCGCTTACTCTGCGAATTTTTAAAAATTACTATTTTGAATTGGAATTATATGCAAAAATGTTTGATAATTTGATATTAAATCTGATGACTTAATTAAAAGAAGAAAAAAAAGTTAAGCATTACGTATAGATATATAAGCAAAAAAAATGTAGTTTTGTCGAGTAGACAACTTGAGAATTATATCCGATCCTATCGCTTCTTAAGATGTCTTCGGAAAGATGACGTCATCATGCGCCAAGAATTGACGCTTGTATCGATACTGTAACAGTGTTATATATTATATAATGCCCTCATTGTACGTATATTGAAATAAAATAATAAGAAACTATATATGTTTTATTAAAAGTTATAATTATAATTAAAATAATCATTAATAAACCCGTAGATATTTAAATGAAGAACGAGATAAAAGTCGAACAAAAAATTTTAACACAATTATGATTGTCAAAGTCACCACTTACTTCAGTACTTGACAATTAAGGTAGCATTATCATTGGTGTTTATCAAGTACATTTATAAACTTCAAAGTATTATAAAAATATCAGCTATTTTTTTTATTTTAATTTTTCACTTAAAAGTTTATAACCCCGGAATCGAGATATGTCAAAAATAATTATTAAATTTATTATTATTATTTTTTTTATAATTATATATTTTTGGTCACAGTTCTTTTACATATTAAAAAAAAAAAAAAAAGTTTTAATGTGATCAAATACGAAAATAGAATTTTATACAAAAAGAAAAGTCAAGTAGTAAAATATGAATAGAAATGCTGAATATAATAAAAAATCTCTTAGTAATTATCATTATAATTCTTAACTATTATAATTGCGAACATTGTATCTGTTAAAAAAAAAAAATGTCGAAACTTTGTGAACGTGAGTATATTTCTCTAGCACCGGAGATACTTATCTCCAAGCTTCCTAGTTCTTGTTCATCATCGTCCCTGAGAATCATCAGATCTACCGTTTCAAACAACTTGTGAATCATTTGTACATCTATACATACCTAAGTATACATACGTATGTATATATATATATATATATATATATATATATATATATATATATATATTGTACTTGAATCTTATGTACCATCATTCCCTGAGGAAGCAACCCTCTCTTTGAGAATACGGGCACTCAACTACATAGCTGGGCTTTATATTCGCGGCACAATTTCAAAGATCGATCCATTGAACAGCATCATCTTCGACGCTAACTTACCCAATGACATGGCAATTAGTCTAATTGTATAAGATATAACACAATCTATTTATAATACTTCTTTTACATAATTACCATTATTTTCCTTTTACCATTAGCACTTTTTGCTATAAACCTGTAATTAAATTTCATTTTATTGCTTTTAATGAAATTTTTACAATATATATAGATCTATGTATATATTTTGTAAATGGTAAATTAATTATTAATATGTAAATATAATATTTATCAAGTTATAAAAAATGATGATATATACCGACGCATCTGCGCCAAGCATTGAGATTACCAGCTCTATAAATTCTTAATACTTGTTATTATTACTTTAATTAAAATAATTTTTATAAAGTTAATTGAATTAAGTCCAATATTAAAAATTTTTTTCATTTTTTAAAAATAATTGTCATGGAAATTTAATAAAATTTATTAGTTTTCGGGAGTATCAATTTTTTACAGAATTTAACAAATTTAAGTATAATCTTTAAAAATATAACGCGTTACTAATTACAAACGGACTCATATTTTAATGTCTTTTTGGCTTTAGCCACTGAGCTTAAAACCAAAAGAGCCTATAATTTTTTTTTGTTTTTTTTTAATTGCTGATCATATTGTAAACTTCTTCTAAAGCTGAAAATTGTAAATAAAATTTTAGAAAACCATAAGCGCGTGTAATTCAAGCTATATGCCCTTTTGGCTTTCAAAAATTTTTTTTTTTTCAATTTTTAGCTATGAAATAATTCTATAAAACAATTGGCAATAAAAAAATTATACGCCCTTTTGATTTTAAACTTAGTGACTAAAGTCAAAAGAGCGTCTAAAAATATAAATCCTTTTGAAATTAGTGACACAATATGTCCTATGTGATTAATAAAGATATTGACTTGAATTTTAATTCAAAAAATTAACAAAATACAGTACTTACTTTTTTTTTTAAAACCTTAATTAGTTGTTGATAATTGCGAGTTGATTAAAATATTGATATGAATTTTCTCGTATTTAAAAACTGATACATAAAAAAAAAATTTTTGATTAAAGTTATGGTTTTTCAGATAAGTTTCAGTTTTATAATTAACCATGATTAAAAATATTAATTGAAAAGAATTAAAAATGATGAAATTCGAATTCTTTTTCATAATTGCAATTGTTTGTTTGTATATATAGATATACATTTTGCATAGAGTGACCACTTTCAATCAGTATTTTTAACCAGGGAATATTATTATAATTATTATTATAATTATTATTAAAATTAATTGACTTATAGACAATAAAAAAATAATTATCGATATAAAATAAAATAAAATACATTTAGATTTTCATTTTTATGACTTGAAAATTTAAACTAATGTCAAAATAAAGTATATAAATAAATTAATTTATTGACACTTATATTTTTTTCTTTTTGAGTGATTTGAATTTGTTAATAATAATAAATTCACCCAATTTGTTTTTAATTTCAATAAAAATTTTTGACATTTTCTCAGGTCAATCTTAATATTATTTTTTATAAATAAGTATGACTAAATAATTGTCTGTATATATGTACATGTCATATCTTGTAGCATAGTATATGTAAGGAAATTTTTTAACAGTGCAGTGTAACTATAAATAAATAAATAAAAATAATAATAAAATAGAAACAGGGAGAGATACTGCATTGAAGTAAATTAAGAAGTGGCCGAGGGTAAGATATTCCAGAGGGATTACACTAGAGATTTTTTTATTTGTATTTTCATCACACATTCTTACAGACAAATCATATATATATGTATATATATAACATACATTTAGAAGAGTTATCTAAAGACAGTGGCAACCGGGGTGAGAATATTTATTAACTTTGAATGATTGGTGGGGGGATAAAGTTAAATAAAAAAAAAAATTTGAAAAGAAAGGCTAGATAGACTTTAAAGCTTTTCCGCCTCTTTTTCACCACCGTCACCACCCTTATAGCTCGTCAGTGCCTCCTCGGTAGCTCTTTAAATCTCCCACTACCAATTGTGCAACTTCTGCAAAATCTCTGCAAGAAGTTTCAGTCGTTGAATGTGTCTCCACGCGACTAGTTACCAAAATAATAATTTTTACCAAACTTAAAGGAGACAGTTATTATTATTATTATTTTATTATTTGTGTGGATTAAAAAAATTATAAATGAGTTAATAAATAAAAATGTGTAAATAAATAAAATGTGTTTTATTTAAAAGTTATTAAATATAAACATAATAAATAATACTTATAGTGATGATAAAATTTTTCGAGTGCGGTTCAGCCGCAAACATTCATCTTCTTATTTATCTGCTCTTACTCACTGGGTTTCTAATCACCAATACGTACGCTCAGTAAGATCGCTTCTGTAGTAATGGCAGAATATTTTTGTTTTATTAATTATATAGTTAATGCAGCAGTTTATTAATTAATTAATTAAATAAATTATTTATTTATTTCTTTATTATTAGACAGATAGTTATCAGGCGCAATTTATTCAATGTCTTTACAAATTATTAATTGGTTAATAGTTTACAAAATATATTGCAGGAAAAGTTTAGAATTTTATGATCTTCTACCAGAAGATCCAAAATTGTATGATAAAATGAGACCTCCTAAAAAAGATGGACAAGCTACTACTGTTTATTTTCATGTTACTGTTATGGGTTTAGATTCTATTGATGAAACTTCAATGGTAAATTTGTATTTTTTTTTTTTTTAAATTTCCGATTATTATTTAATTTTTTAAATCTCTATTTAATTTATTAGACATATGCTGCTGATATTTTTTTCGCTCAAACATGGAAAGATAATAGACTACGGCTTCCTGAAAATATGACTTCTGAATACAGGTATTTATTACTATAAAAAAAAAAAAAAACGAAAAAATATGAGTGATAATATAAAAATTTTGTATGAAGATTATTAGAAGTTGATTGGCTAAAAAAAATGTGGAGACCGGATTCGTTTTTTAAAAATGCTAAATCGGTAACGTTTCAAACTATGACAATACCCAATCACTATTTATGGCTTTATAAAGATAAAACAATTCTGTATATGGTCAAGTAAGATAAAATTGTTTAATTGCTATTTAATTTTTTAAATTTATTAATTAATAATTGATAATTAATATTCAGGTTGACACTAAAATTATCATGCGCGATGAATTTTTTAATTTATCCTCATGATACTCAAGAATGTAAACTTCAAATGGAGAGTTGTAAGTAAATTAAATAATATATAAGGACTGAGGGCAAAATGGCTCAGCGAAAATTATTTATTTTAAAATTCAATTTACTAATTTTAAACAATTTTAAGTATTGAATAATTATTTTTGAAAGCACACGGAGATAAATTTTTGATTAAATTTACCCTACAGTTTAGAGCAAACCTGGGCCAAAAAAAATACAGAAATAATAAAAATAGATTCCTTTTGTTTTACTTTTTACGTTTTTTAGATAAAAATTATTTGAAATTGGGTGTTTTTTACCCTATAATTGGACACAATCTAAAAACGGAAGAGTAATTATTCATTCAGGCCCAGTTTTACTTACAATTAACGGATAAAATTTTAACTGAGCTCCAATTAATGATTGGGTACTCAAAGACTTAAAAATTTTTGAATTATGAAAAGTATGCAGGTATCAGTTATAAATTTTTCATGAATTGAATTCCACAATTCAAAAATTTTTAAGTCTTTTAGTACCCAGTCATTAATTGAAGCTCGGTCAATAATTGGTACTGCTACCCTACACCATTTTGTTTTTTTTTTTTTTTCAATGGTAATTAAAAATTTATCTTATTTTCTTTAAATAAAAAAGATTAAAATTTTTAAATTACATAATTTTTTAAATATTTTCATTTTTATTCTCTATATTTATTCATTTATTTTTTGTAGTACACAGAAAAAAAGGATTTTTTGGCGCAAAAATTGTTACTTACCTAAGAAATTTTTTGCATTATGATTTGAAAACTAAAATTTTTTAGGGGCGAGAAAAAATTTCTTGCGCCAAGAAATCCTTTTTTTCTGTGTACTAGTGTAATAGTTAGTGGTGGATGTTTAATATAATGAAAAGAAAAAAAAATCAATAATTTTATAAAATGAGATTGAATAGATAATACGTAATTAACAAACTCGGTCAACAGTGTCGCACACAACGGATGAAATGATCTTCCAGTGGGATCCAGATGTACCCCTGGTTGTTGATGAGAACATTGAGCTACCACAATTGCAGCTTGTTAAGAACTATACTGCTGACTGCACTCAAGTTTACTCGACAGGTGCGTGCGTTAACTAAATGCTAATTAATCATTTTTTAAATTTTAATTAAAAAATTTCTATTTATAAATTTTATTCAACCAGGTAATTTTACATGTCTTGAAGTTATATTTGTATTGAAGCGACGACTCGGTTACTATCTCTTTCATACATATGTACCAACATGTTTAATTGTTATTATGTCGGTAAGTTAATATGAATAAAAATGCTTTCAAATTGATCTAGATATAAAACTATGTTTTTTTTTTTTAATAATAATAAATAAATATATATTTTAGTGGGTATCGTTTTGGATAAAACCCGAAGCTGCACCAGCCCGAGTAACTCTTGGTGTAACATCTCTTCTAACTTTATCAACGCAGCATGCTAAAAGTCAAGCATCTTTACCTCCTGTGTCGTATCTAAAAGCGGTGGATGCTTTTATGTCTGTATGTACGATATTCGTATTCATGGCGCTTATGGAGTATTGTTTAGTAAATATTGTACTGGGTGATAATGATGCCCCTTCAGCACCAAAACCACCACCTCCGCCACCGGCCACTACGTCAACTAGTACTGGTGATTCAAAACTTGATAAAATATTTGATATTGCTTCTAAGGTAATGCTTGGATGAAAATTATTTTTATCGTAATATAACTTCTGTGCCTCGATGAAATTATTTACTTTTTATTTTATACAACTTTATACATTTACTTTTAATAATTTTACACTAAAACATTACGACTTAATTCGGAGTGAATATGGATTTCACTTCAATCCGAATTTACTCTGCCGCCGGACTTTCGGAGTTTAAAAAAAAAATCCTTGCTTATAAAATGAAGTGGAATTTTTTTTTAGTGGAATGATTTCAGAGTAATTTGAATTTAGCTTCAATCCCAATCCACTCCGATCCGGAGTTTTAATATTAAAATAAACTTCCTTTGAAGTGAATTTCACTCCGAGGGAATCAAATGAATAAAAAATCAACCTTATGAAAATCTCTTATGAGAAACCAAATGTTAAAAAGCCAGCGCATGCGCCATTCTTCCCACAAACAGAGGCAAAAATTTAAACTTTCAGGTGCAGGTCTGGTGAAAAAGCCTTCGATTAGGGTAGGCGATTATACACGAGGTTTAGAATGTCCTACTTTCTTCCCTTGGTGTGTAATATACTATGATTCATTGCCGGAAAAAAATGATTAATATCTAATTTTTGGAAATTTTGGAACTACATTGATCTCTGTAGATTTTTTTTTAATTACTAATTTAAATTACTTGCTTTTTTTAATTTGGACCACCATAAATTAAAAGCATTAAATTTTTTAATTCTATAAAACCCGAAATTTAAATTTCCGTAAATAAAATTTTTTCTTCTCCAATCGGTATTTACTCTAATTTAATAAACATACAATTAAATATTCAAATTAATGAAATCAAACCTGAGGTAACAAGTTTCTTATACAAAATACAAACAAATATTTAATTTCGACATATGTTATTATGTAAATAAAATTAAAAAGGTAAATGTTTTATTAACAATTATAATAATTAATTAATAATAATAATTGAGTTGATTCATCGAGGCATAGAAGATATTTAACAATAAACCCTCAAGTTCAAAAGTTGTGATTGCTGTCACACAGGATAACGCAATGTTATTATCGGGTCGGTCACAGAAGTCTGCAAATTTAACACCGCCTCCAGGTCTTACGCCTGCTCAAAGAGCAAGACTACGAGCCTTAAACATTGATCGGGTTTCACGAGTATTTTTCCCATTCCTCTTTGCTCTACTTAACGTCACTTACTGGATAATGTTCGCTAAATACATCTAGATGAACAGGCGAGAATATACAACACAACCAAATATGTTAACACATATTTTATTACTCCATATATATATTATTGAAATATATGTCTTCAACGGTCTCGCCGCTGCCGTCCGAAGTCTTTTATAAATAAAATTATTTTAAAAAAAATATTCAAATTATTTTATTTTTAATGGCTACTCTGCTACTCTAAAGTAGATGTCACTACTAGTAGCGCGCCTCTCACAAGTGCTCGGCATAATGTCAGCTTTAATACAAACGGTAAAAAATTATATGATGATAATTGTCATCGGTAAATTATTTTGTCAATCTTTAATTATCAAACTATCATAAAAAAAAAAATGTCATACAATTCTCACCATGTTTAAAATTTCTAACAGCTTAGTTATGTACATACGAAATATACACAGAAAAAAAAAGGATTTTTTGGCGAAAGAAATTCTCTCTTGTCCCAAGAAATTTTTTGAATTATAAATTGAAAATAAAAATTTTCACGGGCGCAAAAAAATTTTTGTGTCAAGAATTTTTTTCCAGTTCTATGAAAATTTTTGCCTTCACTCTCTTGGTGCAAGAAATTATTTTTTTCTGTGTATGAAATCAGTAAACGTGCACACTATAGACGTAAATGTTGTAATACGTTTACTTAATAAATTTTCGGGTATATTTAAAAGATAAATAGACTTTGTGATTGACAAATCACAGGTCACAGAAGAGGAAGTAAATCTTTTAACATTCCAAGATTCACTTTTTAGATTTATTGTCCAAATAAAATTATTTTATTTTACTAATTAAAAAAATATCATTTATTATAGACCTGTTAATAATAAATTATAAGAAATTAATTGCTAATATTTGTTAAATAATGTTTAAAAGATAAATATATATACAAATAAATATAAATAACGTGATACTATAATATTCGGCTTAATTGACTGCTGAATAGTTTTATAGACTTTTTTTAATTATTACTTATTTATTTTATTTATTTATTTATTTATTTATCAATAAATATAAATCCTTAACATTATTTATATCCATTCGCATATAAGATTAATTAGCTTTTGCTTACACGAATAAATTCATTATAATAATTCCTTGTTTATTTATTATTTAGTCATTTTTTTAATAATTAATTTTAAATGCTACTATAAATATTTAAAATTTAATTAGGAGATAAATAAATTATAATTAAATTAACAGACTATTAAATTAAAATTGATTAATGTAAAATAATTATTTAAAAAATAAATATATCTGTATAAATATTTATGTGCTTTGTGTATTCTTGTATTGTGGTACATATATATAATTTTTTTTTTGTTTTAAACACATGGCTGTGACCATTTCCAAAGTGATGGTAACTCATGCTAAAACAAGTAGTTGAGTGTAGTTTAAGTATAGATGATGTATCATAGCTTAGTGATTCAAAAAAGAAAAATCTGAAAAATGGTTGACCCTACGAGAATTCGAAAAATTTTAAATAATCAACAATGATTGTTTTTTCAAATTTTGCACGCGGTTATGTTTGATGTATTAAATGTTTTTGAACAGGAATTTGTAGAAATGAACAATAGAAAGAGTTATGTGAACTTTGAATTAAACCAGCGAATTAATACATGAAACATCCGGAAAAAACGTCAGAAATACTCTCGTAAATTTAAAATAGTAAAAATAGTGACTATTCACTGTTTACTAATGAAGAATATATCACTAATTCAAATGGTGGTATACTTTTCACTGGCAATAAGTGACTATTCACTGCCAAATAGTGATTGCCACGTGACTTTTACTTATTCGTTTTTAGAAAGTAGTGATTTTTCAAAAATTTTGAAACTTTTATGAACTTCATCTCCGAATATATTTTACCGATTATGCTCAATTTTTCACAAATTGTGGGAATTAATAAGCCGCTTCAAGCGCTACCTCAAAAAATCAAATCGGTTCGTTCATTCATAAGCTATAGAATATTTATATACATACGCATGTACACTCGGGCATCATTTTGAAATTAGTCAGAATAGCTTCCTAGAACCTCAAACGTCAAGTTCTGTTAGTAATTACTTCCCGAATTTTTGAAAATTGCAATTTTCTTAGCGGGAAGTTAAAAATAAAAATAAGTAAAGATGAATAAGAATGATATTAGTTTTTTAGTGCATGTAAAAGACAAGGAAAAAGGAGGCAATGGCATTTTATATATAATTATCATAACCGGAGAGAGATAGTACTAGATAACAACCCACACTTCTCTTCCTTCCTCTTTCTGCACGTTAACTATTATTTTTAAATTTACGTTTTTGTTTTGTATTAAATGAATTTTATGTATTATTCGATAATAAATATTGAGAGATTTTTTAGTTTACTAAATAAAAAGTAGATAGTAATTAAAATTAAAAAAATTGTTTTATAAGTTTATATACAAGTGTATATGTATTTACGATGTTTTTTTTTTCACTAATCAAATTTTATAACAATTTTTTTATCAAAAGATTGTGACGTAATTTAAAAACTCAGCGATTAGGTTTATTTATTATTTAAAATTGTAATTTACTTTTATTGCATTATTTTAAATATATTTATCATGAAATATATATTTCTATAAATAGTTTATAGATAAAAAAAAAATTATTCAATATAAATTAAACCTGTTAATAAATATATGTATTATTTTATTTTACAGGAATAAATTTAATAGAAATTACTCGATATTTAATATTTAATAAATAAATTAATTTTACAAAGTAATTAATATTCATTAATTCAAATTAATTTACAGCGTGTCCATAATAGAACATTTCTAAGATGATCCAAAAGAATTCTATTATAAATAAAAATTAAATATATAACTAATTATTATAAAAATTGTAAAGGAAATATGATAAATTTTTTTCAAACCCAAATTATCCCATTTTCAAAATTTTTTTTTCTTTTTAATTATAGAAAATAATTATAAAAAAAAATTTTTTACTTAAATTACGCCGATTATCAAATTAAAGTTTATAATAGATAGATTTCTTTAATAGATTTTTATTTATTCAATTAATCAAAGAAAATTGATAAAAAAATTCTAAAATATTTATTAAGTGCCCGATTTTTGAAAATCAAAATAAATTTAAGTTTTGAATTTAAACAAAATATATTCAAAATTGTAAAGTAAATATATAAAAAAATATTAATTAATTAAATTCAATTAACAACTTAATAATTATTTATTAAAATAAAAAAGTTAATTTTCGTAATAAGTATCAAGTAAATTTAAAAAAAAAAATTAATCGCCAATAAATAAATTTGTTATAAATAAAAATATAAATTTAAATTTCATAGAAAAAAATAAAAAAAAAAATATGCTGTATATTAAAAACAATAATATTAAAAAAATCAAAATAATATAAAAGATACAACAAGTAAAAATAAAATGCAAGTGTGCTGCACGTGTGAAACATCACCTACCGCATTTTATAACGGGTGTCTTTTAAAATACTCCATTTCCGTAAACTCCAAAATAAACCTTTCCCAATGTAAATTCAAAAATATCATTAATAATATCAATAATTATTTTTCTACTTTGATAAATTAAATACAAGAAATTTCATAAAATCTATTCCAGTTCTCTTATATATAATATAAGTTAAAAATATCATTGAACACCCTTTTAGATTCACTTATATCACAACTTATACACACGAGTAGCCTTGCAAGATCCTTATTCGGTCAGTATTGTCAGTAAGTTTAGCTTCAGGCTATTTTATATTAAATGCCAACGACCGTAATTTATTTTTTTATTTATTAATCTCATTAAAATTATTTATTTAGGTAATTAAATAATTTAAATGTAAGTAAATAAAATTTATAAATATATATATATCTTATTAAAAAAATAAAACGCAAAACTATGATGAGTATCAAAGATTTAAGTGCCGACAGGAAATTAACGTGCGTTAACGCCCACGTTCTTCAAGAAGACCAACAATTATGAGTACATTTACGCAATACTATATATATGTACGCCAAATAATTTATTTGGTCAAACATTTTCATTAACTTTTTTTTAATCAAATAAATATGAGAATCTGGTTTTAAAATTTAAGTTTAATTTTTTTTATATGAACTTTTAAGTTTTAGATGTAATATGAGTTTGTTAGCATAAAGGCACCCTAAAAACTTTTTTAAAATCTTGAATATAAGGGAGAAGAGTGTAATAGAGTATAGAAGTAGAGAGAGAGTAAGGTCGAAGGTTTTAAAGATTTAAAACTCATGAAAAACATCTGGTTTCCCAGCCAAGACACTGAGACACTCTTAACTTCTCTGTTCTACGATACGACATTTTATGGTCTACACGATACGACGTTTACTTACATATAAATATATACATACATATATATCTTAAACGAGTATAGAGTCTCATAATAAACTAAACAGGCCAACGTCCTATGGTATATCATAAAATATATATAAAGACATGGGTAATTTTATTAAAATAACTAAATATTTGGTAAAATTTTTTGAAATTTATTTGAAAATTATAAACAATAAATATAAGCAAATTTTTGAAAAATTTGAGCCGCAAAAAAAATTGACATTAAATTTCAAATTTACTCCAATTGAAATTATGACTTTTTTTAATGAAAAAAATAAATTAGTAATTAATTAGTAGTTAAAAATAAGTTAAGTATTTAAAATATATGTAGTATTGGACTGAGTGTACAGTTCTAAGAGATTTAATCCCTCCCACTGTGTCGGCGTTTTACCCCGTGATCCCCCGCAATATGACTAACTTTTGTCAACTCTCTCTAGCACCCATTCGTAGAATGGAGTTGATCTTCCTCAGCAGCATTTGCTCTCAAGTTAGACTATGCTTTGAGAGTTGAGTGAAGGCGCACATACAGCGTGTGTACTGTGTAGTGTGTGCTGAGAGTGCTGCAGCCGATAGCTGCTTTGGAGCGACGGCGTGAGTCGCGTCTACCTAAATAATAACTCTGTTTCGTTTATTCATTTTAAATAATTATTATTTTATGTATTTTTCTTTTTGTGTTCAATTAAATTATTAATTCTACGAGTACTTTTTAAATTATTTATTTATTAACTAATTTCTCAGTGGTAATTTTAAACTGGTGTTCACATTATACAGCTTACGGAAATAACGTAAACAAGTATTGTGAGGATCTAGATCAATTTACAGGACTAACGAGTCTCGATAAGGTGGATAATTCATTTTAATTTTTCAATTATTTTCATATATTTTTATAATACAGATTTGTCGGCTCTTAATTACATTTATTTTTACTCTACATTTTTTTCTTACTACACTCTGTACTTTATATATATACATATATGAATAATAATAATAATAATGTGTAAAAGAAAGACAGAGAAAGCAAGAGATAGCAAAGAATTTAAAAGTTAAAAAAAATAGTCAGCTAATTAACTACAAAATTTATCTAGAGTAGGGGTACCGTTTTTGAACACGAAAATTTAAATAAAATAATTTGTAAAAGACACAATGACAATTTTTAATGATACTAGATTTAGCCGACGTCTTATAATTTTTTTATTTTTTTTTTAAATGATAAATTATAAAAAAAAAATATTTAAAAAAATTGCACTTATAGTTTTTTCAATTTTCTATGTGTGCATATTTTTTGTTTTAATTTTTTGTAATTTATGTGCTGAAAAAAGTCCGGAAATTGTAAATATTAAGATCACAATTTTTAAAAAGTATTCAAAGATACTTTTATCCCACTATTAAAGTGGAAATTTATTTTATACTTTTTTATTAATTAAAATAAAGCATTAAAAGTCCAAAAATGGAGCAGTGGCCACAAATGGTACCTTTACTTTATTTAAATAATATTTAAAATTACTAGTTCAATGATCCTGAAGTTAGCAGGCAATCAACAATTTTTGATTTTTTTTTTACAACAAATCTATGATAAAAAAAAAGCTAAAGAAATGCACATGTCAAAAATTCAAAAAACTATCGGCGCAATTTTTTAAAATATTTTTTTTTTTATAATTTATCATTTTAACAAAAATCCAAAAATTATTAGACGTCGGCTAGCCAGTATCACAATTTAAAATATTATTTATAATTTTTGAATTAGCAATTTTTAAATAAGAGCACATTAAATTAATCATACGGTCACTTTCACGTGCGGTTACATATTTTTTAATTCATTGATAACTTCTTGTATTACTTAATATCCTCGGGCTATTTAATCTCGCCTTTGATTCACGGCTCAATCATTCAACAATTATCATTATTATTTTTTGAATAATTATTACAATACTACATTATAAATAAATTTATGTTTCGAGTAAAGTACCCGATTGCCAGCCCTCAATTAGTATCCAGCTTCCCTCAATTTATATATTTTATTAATTAAATTATTTTAATACAGATAATTATTTATTAAAGAAGTAGTGAGGGATCGACTAGTCTTTTGCTGCAAATTAATTATTTTTATCATGATATTTTATTAAATATGATAGAAGATTGAAATGAATTATAGAAAGTATGAGAAATTTTTTTTTTTAATTTTTGCGCAAAAATTATTAAAGTGACTGCTGACTAATAGTTTACTTACTTAATTAATTAATTATAATTAATAATCGTTTGTTTTAGATTTAAAAAGCAGACATGTTAGACCGTTTTAATTGAACAGAAGCGTACAGTATCGATTCTTAAATAATGAAAATGAATACGATACAAATTACCGCAGCTTTGCTGCTTTTTGTCTTCACAATCGGTAAGAAATAAATTATTTAATCAGTTATATTTTATTTTATTTTATGGAGAAGTTTAAATTTAAAATATTTAAAAATAAATTTCTGATAATTTTTACAAGATCTTTAAAAAAAAAAAAAAAAAACATGTGGCACACTGAGAAATGATATCAAACAGTTTACTTTCTATTCGTTACCCTCGTTAACAAAAAATTTTTTTTATCCGTCAACGATTAGATACGACGACCCTTTGACCCCTCGTTTCCGTTGGACCCCAGTTTTATTTCAATCCCTAAAAATCAAGTGGTCCATCAAATATTTACACATACTGATAAATTTTTATTCAGTTATATTATTTATAAATTATTGAAACTTACTCTCAAACTTAATCACTAAAAATAATTATTATTAATTAATAATTACCAAAAATATTAAATCAAATCAAATCAAATAATTAAATTTATTTAATACAATGTTGTATTTAACTCTCTATAAAAAAAAAAATAATTATATTACATTTGATTAGACTTCAGTATCAACTGTTCAAAGAATCATCACAAACATCCGTTTATATTTCTGATAATTAATAAGATTAAAATTATAGAGGAAATTCAATTTTTTTTTTTAATTATCACTTTGTCGTAAAATATTTTTTTTTTTGTAATTAAAGTATTTAATGTTCATATATTTCTTACAGACTCCATTCATGGGCAATATAACAGGACTTCAGCAAGAGGTAATTAAGTTTTAAATTGATAAATTATTAATTTTGTGTTAATAATTAATTAATTAGTAAGTAAGCAAGCAAACAAAAGATTAAGTCCATTCGTGGTTTTTAATAAGGGATAAATATTAAAATAATAAATAAAAAGGGAATAAAATGAAGGTGTTATAGGATCAGTACAACGTGGAGACATTTCATCATCAGATGGATTAACTTATCATGGGCCCATGAGAATAATCGCAAGGCCTAGAGGTAGCTTTGTTCTAAAATGAACAATAAAACCAACAAAAACAAAAAAAATAATAATAATATATATATGCACAAAAACATTAATTTGAACTTTTGGTTACGGTGTAGTTTTTTAAATGTGCACGGAACTAATCGCACAATTTTCCCAGTTAAAAATTTAATTTACCATATATTTTTAATAAATATGTAGATAGTGGGGTGAACCTGTTAATTATAATTGTTTAATTAAATATTAAATATATATATAATAATTATTAATTAATTGATTTAGGCCCATTTCCAAAGAGGCGGCATCCTTGTGAGCAGAGTTCCTGCTATCCAGCGACAGGAAATCTGCTGATAGGAAGAAAAGACCGATTGTCCGCGTCATCAACTTGTGGTCTACATGGTCCAGAGAGATATTGTATAGTATCTCATTTGAAAGACAGAAAAAAATGTTTTTTTTGTGATGCTTCAAATCCTAAACAACAACACAATATTACAAATATTGTTGGCGGGTAAATTTAAATTAATTTTATTTTTTTTCACACTGATAAAAAAGTTTACTTGATTAAAGAGAAGAAATTTTGAACCAAGAATTCCATTTTTTAAAAAAAATTATTTTTTAGAGTCAAGAGAAAAAATTTTTGAGTTAATTTTTAAATTTCTCTTGGTTCAATAATTTTTTCTCTTGAATCATATCAACTTTTTTATGTGCAGAAAAAAAGGATTTCTTGGGATGAATGGAAAATTTTCGCGCCAAAAAATCATTTTTTTTGTGTACGATTTAATTTAATTAAATTAAATTTTCAGTGCGTCACGTCGCCTTTGGTGGCAAGCAGAAAATGGAGTAGAGAATGTAACAATATCATTTGACTTGGAAGCTGAGTTTCATTTTACCCATTTGATAATACGTTTCCAAACGTTTAGACCAGCGGCAATGTTGATTGAACGTTCACATGACTTTGGAAAAACATGGCAAGTGTACAGATATTTTGCACATAATTGTGAACAATCGTTTCCTGGTGTTCCGACACACCAACCAGAAAAATTAACAGACGTGATATGTGAATCACGTTACTCATTTGTCGCGCCGTCATCAGGCGGTGAAATAATATTCCGTGTGCTACCTCCTAATCTGCAAGCTGTTATTGATAACCCGTACTCAAAAGAAGTACAGAATTTAATGAAAATGACAAACTTGCGTATTAATTTCACACGTCTGCACACTCTTGGTGATGATTTACTGGATGACAGACCGGAGATTAGGGAGAAGTATTATTATGCTGTGCAAGACATGGTAATTCGTGGTTCTTGTTCATGTTATGGTCATGCTTCCGCCTGTCTTGAATTACCAGGAATTGCTAACGAAGATGAAATGGTACACGGACGTTGTGAATGTACTCATCACACAAAAGGATTAAATTGTGAAACGTGTGAAGATCTTTACAATGATGGGCCATGGAAGCCAGCTGTCGGTAAACAAACAAATGCATGCCGTCGTTGTAATTGTAATAACCACGCGCAATCTTGTCACTTTGATGAGGCAGTTTATGAAAAATCAGGCCGTATATCTGGTGGAGTTTGTGATGACTGTCAGCACAATACACGTGGACAAAACTGCGAGCAATGTAAACCATTCTTTTACCATGACACTACCAGAAATATTACTGATTCAGAAGCATGTCAGCCTTGTGACTGTGATCCCGGTGGTTCTTTGGACGACGGGATCTGTGATCCTCGAACGGACGTTTTGACTGGCGAGGAATCTGGTCGCTGTCACTGTAAGCCAAATATTGAGGGTCGTAGATGTGACAGATGTAAAAATGGTTTCTGGAACTTTGATCCTGAAAACCCAGACGGTTGTCAAGCGTGTACTTGTAATACTTTGGGTACGATTGACAACCAGGGGTGCAATCAAGTAACTGGAGAGTGTACATGTAAACGATATGTCACTGCACGTGATTGTAATCAATGTTTACCAGAGTACTGGGGACTTTCTGATGATCATGATGGTTGCAAACCTTGTGATTGTGATCCTGGTGGTTCTTATGAATCAACTTGTGATGTTGTCACTGGTCAGTGTCGCTGCAGACCACATGTTGGTGGTAGAACTTGTGACCAGCCTGAACAGAGTTACTATACGGGGTCATTGGATTTCTTGATTTATGAAGGAGAATTGGCAGGAGCCACTGATGTAATTATTTATCATTTTTTAAAATTGTAATGTGTATTATTTTATTTATTGAAATGTTAATTTATAAATATTCTTTATCATTTTTTAGAACTGCCAGGTGGTAATTAGGGAACCTTATAGAGATGGGAGAGACAATACGTGGACTGGTACTGGTTTTATGAAGGCGCTGGAAGGCTCAACATTGAACTTCACTATTGATGATATCAGAAAATCAATGTGGTATGATATTGTGATACGTTATGAACCGATCCATCCAGGTATATGGCAGGATGTGGAAATTCTTATTGAGCGCGATGGCCCACCGGATCCTAAAGGCTCTTGTGCTAACTGGAGACCGGAAGACGACAGACTATGGATTGAATTACGCGATAATTCACGTAGTGCAGTGGCAAGTCCTGCTGTTTGCTTGGAAGCTGAAAAAGTTTATAAAATATTATTGACCTTCCGTAGATTCGATCCTCAAGGTGAACCTATTCCTGGCGCAGCGATTCTTATTGACTCGGTAATTTATAAATTTATAAAATTTAGTATCGTTCAAAATGTCTTGGCTTGAATTTGAGCATTTTCACGGTTTTTAATTTTTTCATATGACAATTAGTTCGATATTTGAATAATTCTATGGACAAGAAAAAAAGAAAACAGAAAAAATTACAGTTTTAAATAATAATTTAAGGATTTTAATAAAAGTTTACTCAAAAATACATTTCAAATTTACTAAAATTATTATTTGAAACTGTAATTCCTACAAAATTTTGCTATATTATTGAACTATTTTGGCATATTTCTAGAACGTCTTTATTCTACAAAATATGAAAAAGCAGTGATTTTGGAATATTTTTGGAACGTCTTTTTTAGTCTATAAAAAAGTCAAAAGTGGTGATTCTAAAACTCTTTGGAATATCCATAAAAGATTCCAAAACAGTTCCAAAAACGTCCTTTTTTTACTCTAAATTTGCTCACAAAAACTTTTTTTTCCACCATCAAAATTACTAACGTTCCAAAAAAGTCCATTCGAAGTTCTAATCTGCCTCGTTTTCAGAAGTTCCACATGTGGAATTGTTTTTGAATCTTTTTGGAACTAATTTTTTTAAAAATACATGCATTTGTTTGAAATTAATTATGGACAACATATTTTTAGTAAATTTAAAAAATTGAATCTATTTTTTTTTGTCTGTCACTGTTCGCGAAAAATTTTGAAAAGAAAACTCACGGCAAAAAAAAAAATTTGAGCGTATGTTGATTTTTAAAAATATTTCATAATAAGGTAAGAGACCTAGTGCCCGATCTTTCACCTTAATACAATTTTTAAAATGAATGTTTATCGGACGGATAAGGACATTTGTCGTAATGAACGTTAATTATAATAAAATATTAAAATATATCAATAAGTAAATGATTCGATAAAAAATTAAATTAAAAATATATTTAATAAATTTAGTATTTTTTTTTATCAAGTGATTATTTTATTTGTTTGTTTAGATTGTTTTAAGACCTAGAATTGATGAAGTACCTTTCTTCAGTGGTTCAGGAGTCGGTGAATTACGTAAACAAGAGTACGAACGTTATCGTTGTAATGAAATGTTTAATGATGTTAATTCTGGTAATCGTGATGAAAATGATATTTGTGCAAAGTATCACAGTAGTATTGGATTCTGGGTATTCGATGGAGCTCATGGTAATTTTATAAATTAAAAATCACTTTTAAAATTATTATACTAATAAATTATAATATTGTTAGCTTGTGAATGTAATCCAACGGGATCACACAGTTTGCTGTGTCAAAATTACGGTGGAGTTTGTCCATGTAAAACAAATGTAGTAGGAAGACGTTGTGATCGATGTGCACCAGGAACCTACGGTTTCGGACCTAACGGATGTACACCATGCGATTGTGACGCAGTAGGAGCGCTAGATAATTTCTGTGACGTCGATACAGGACGTTGTAAATGTCGACCAAACACGTACGGAAAAACTTGCGGTCAATGTGATCCAGGGTTCTGGAATTTCCCTCACTGTCAACGCTGTGAGTGCAACGGACACGCAGACAATTGTGACTCACGTACTGGTGCCTGCATTAATTGCCGCGATTACACAACAGGACATACTTGCGATCGTTGTATTGAAACTTTCTATGGAGATCCACGTATTGGCGTTGATATTCCCTGCCGTGCTTGTCCCTGTCCAGGAACGATTGATTCTGGCCACTCATATGCAGAAAGCTGTTCTTTAGATCCAGTAACTCATGACGTTATCTGCGAGTGTTTTGACGGCTACGTTGGAGCAAGATGTGAAAGTTGCGCTGAAAATTATTTCGGCGATCCAGAAGAACCAACAGGCAGTTGTACTGCTTGTGACTGTAGCAACAATACCGACATATCACGGCCAGGAAATTGTGACCCACACACTGGACGTTGTCTTCAATGTCTCTATGATACTGACGGACCAAATTGTCAGTACTGTAAGCCCGGTTTCTTTGGAAATGCATTAGAAAAAGATTGTAGAGACTGTATGTGTGATGTACTGGGTACCGATCATGCTGCTGGACCTTGTGACCATCGTACTGGACAGTGTCCTTGCTTGCCCCATGTTATCGGGAAACTTTGTGACAGCTGTGAAGAAAATCATTGGCGTATTGCTAGCGGTCAGGGCTGTGACGCATGTGAATGTGATGCTGTCGGAAGTGTTTCTGACAAGTAATTATTATTGATACTATTTTTTAATAATTATAAATATTCATTGATTTATTTATTTATTTTTTGACTTTTATTTTAGATGCAATCCCTTTGATGGTACTTGTGAATGTCGGCCAGGTTTTGGTGGACGTCGTTGCAATGAATGCCAAGCAAACTACTGGGGAAATCCAAACATTCAGTGTCAGCCATGCGACTGTGATGACATTGGATCAGCAAGTCCTCAGTGCAACCGTGAAACTGGTCATTGTGTATGTCACAAAGGTATAGGAGGTGAGAAATGTGATCAGTGTGATCGTAGTTACATTGGTACTGCGCCCAATTGCAGTCCCTGTGGGGAATGTTTCGATAACTGGGACTTGATACTCAGTGGGCTGAGAAATACCACCAGTTCAGTGATAGAAGAAGCATCGAGGATACAAAAAGTTGGAACAACTGGAGTTTATAGTCAACAGTTTGATGCAATGATTGATTCACTTGACCAAGTAAGATCACTGATTGATAAAACTACTGTGAGGTCACAGGATCTTGATGAGTTGGAAGATTTGGCTAATGAGTTGGCAAGTAATATTTCATCGTCAACAAAAGCACTTGAGGATGTTGAAAATCAGCTGGAGAATGTCAGCCAGCGGGTCAATTTGGGCGACGTTGCATTAAAAAAGCTTAAAAATAGAACAAATAATTTACATCAGGGCGCGGCTTTGTTGAAAGAAGACGCGATGAGACTGCAAGAAGCTAATGTCCAGGGCGCGTTGAATGTCACACAGCAGATGGCTGAGCAATCGCGACAGGCTGAGAAAATGGCCAATGAGACGACGAGTGTTCTTGCAGATGCTGAGAGGTACAGAAAAAATACTGAAAGTCTTTTAGCAAAGAATCGCGCTACGGTTGACGACGCTCAGGATCGTAGTCAGGATTCAATCGACAAATTGAACGAAAAATTGACCGATCTGGAGAATGATATTCCGGGATTGAATCTTGGTATGTGCGGTGATAATGTCACTGAGTGTAGCAACGTCTGCGGTGGTGCTGGCTGCGGATTTTGCGGAGGTATTTCTTGCGATGCTGGTGCTGTCAGCAAAGCTAATCAAGCTCTGGATGTTGCTAAGAAACAAGCTGATAAAATAAAAACTCATAGGGATTCTGCTGAACAACTTCTACGCAAGGTAAAATAATTATTTCATAAGGGCTGTATCCTAGCAACAAAATAACATTAGAAAAGGATAAGGGCATAAAAATTTTCTTTATCTACAAGTTTACAAATGATAAAATACAAATCCGAATATTTTTATACACCCTTATGATTCTTGTTACCTATTCTGAGAACTAAGGGCGTATACAAAAACTTTTTTTTTGTAATTAGTGCACTTATCACTTGCAAGTATAAAAAAAAAAAAATAAAAAATACTAATTTTTATCATTATTAGTTTTTTTTTTCATACGCCCTTATGGTTCCGTGGATAGGTACCAGGAACTATAAGGCCGTACAAAAAAAATTTCTATGGTAATTAATATATTTTTTTATTTAAAAGTATTAAAATTATAAAAAGTTTATGCGCCCTTATGTTTCCTGGTACTTATCCATAGAAACATAAGGGCAAAAATTAAAAGTTGATATTTTTTTAAAAATATTTTTAGGTGGAAAATACAGTTAGCAAAAAAGTTTACACGTCCTTATGGTTTCCGGAATAGGAACCAGGAACCATAAGGGTGCACAATTTTTTTTTGTTTTGATACTTTTGAATGAAAAAGACATCGATTATCAGAGTAAAATATTTTTGTACGTCCTTATAGTTCCTGGTACCTATTCTTAAAACCATAAGGACATGAAAAAAAATTCAAAATTTGTATTTTTATATTTTTAGATGAAAAATATAATTAGAAAAAAAAATCTTCCCGTCCTTATAGTTTCCGAAATAGGTATCAGGAACTATAAGGGCGCATAAACTTTTTTGTTACTTTGAAACTTTTAAGTAAAAAATATTTTTATGTCCGTATGGTTCCTGGTAACCCATCCTCGAAACCATAAAGACGTACTATAAAAATTCAAAATTCGGTGTTTTTTTTTATACCTATAAATGAAAAGTAAGATTATCCAAAAAGAAAATTTTTCACGTCTTTATAATTCCTGAATGCCAAAAGGTCATGGAAATATCTATCCTTATATATGCTCTTATGTCACCTGGCGCGCAATTTAAATTTATAATTTTAATTAATAAAATAATGAATTTCCAATTTATTTAAATAGATGATGGACATTAAACAAGACGCAGTAACAGCAAGATCAAACGCCCAAGATGGATTTAATTATGCGTATGACGCAAGAAATAAATCAGATAAATTAGTTAAAAATTTAACAGAAATAAATGAAAAAATATGGACGATATTGAATGAGGAACAGCCGACACCAGTTATGGTTAGAGATTTAGCCGAAGAAGTATTGAGCAAAAACATCCATTTGAGACCAGATGAAATTGAAAGTTTGGCTGCTGATATTGATAAAATCGTAGGATCACTGACTGATTCTGATAGAATATTGAGCGACACCGCCGCTGATTTAAGAATGGCACAGGATTTAGAAGAACGAGCCAATCGTGCTAAAGAATTGGCGCTTGAGAAACAGACCCAAGCTGGCAAGGTATTTAATTTATTTTTAAATATAAGCTAATTAAAAAATTGACTAATTAATTAATTAATCAATTAATTTTTCCGTACTTAGGTTGTATCATTGTTAGGAGAGACGCAAAAAGCACAACATGACGCAGCTTCAGCGATTGAAAAAGCTGAAACAGATATCGCATTATCGGAAAAAGATCTTAAGGCTGTAGCTGAAGTAACAGCAGAAGCGAGACAAAAAGCTGGCAATACTACAGCAGCTGTTGAAGCACTTGAGGCCCGACTGAAACATTTACAGACACAATCTGTTAAAAATGACTTTGTTTTAAATCAAGAAGTGCGTAAAGAGTTAAGTAAATTAGCTGAAGATGCCAGATTAGTTAAAGAGAAGACAGAAAAACTGGGTATGGAATACAAGAATGCTGGAGACTCGTTAACGTACCGCGTTACTAAAAGTAAAGGAGACATTCAACGTGCAAAGAGATTATTGCAGCGAGCTTCTGAACTTACCGCTGATACAACAACGAAATTCAAAGATCTTGATGGGATGGAAAGTGTCTATAGAGATAATGATAGACTTCTTGGTGACCTGATGGCTGAAGTCGACTCACTTAATAGCGAAATGGTCCGGCAATTAGCTGAAATAGAACAAAAAGCCCAGAGTTATCGGCAATGCTCGACTTAAATTTAATTAAAAATATATTTTTAAATTTAATTAATGATTTAAGACACTCGATGCATGTGCCATACACTCAGTGTCATTTATTATTGATAAAAAACAATTCATTAAGCATTTAACGCGTTAGTGCGTCTGTAAATACATTTTATAGAGTTAATCGAGTTTTAAAAATCATTTTTTAATAATCTTTTTTTTTAATGTCATTAATATTAATATTATTATCATTATTATTATTATTTTTATTTTATAGTCAAAGAGATTATTCTTGATGAAAAATTAAAAAAAAAATTACTTAATTATTAATAAATAAAAAAGATTTAAATATTGAATAATAAATGTACTTTTAAAAAATATTTTAAATGAAAAATATTTAAGTTTTAAATAAACCAGTTTTTGTAGCTGGTCAGAACCAAAATATTTGATATTTTGTTACGATTTATACGCTGATAAATAAAAAATATTAAATAAATTATTTATTATTTCATTGAACTGAACCCTATTGTATAACAATTTTAATATTTAATAATTAATAATTAATTTGCAGTTTTAAAAGAATAAAGATAATTTTGTCGGAACTAACTAAACTTCAACTGAACATTAAAAGTTTTATCTTTTTTTTTTTTATATATTTTTCAGTTGATATATTTTAGAAAAAAAAAATTACAAGAGAATTAGAAGACAATAGTAAAAAAATTTTAGCATGCTGATTATTTTTAAGTATTCCATGATTATAAAATTATTAACATCAATCCGTTTGTCGGACGGATGTCAATATTTGTCGAATTAAATTATAAGAATAAAAATTATAAAACATCCCAGAGTAAATGATTCAATAAACAATTAAATTTATAACATATTAATCAAATTTTTTCCCGGTCAACAGTTACATAGAACTTACAGATTGCTAATTACTATTACATTATTAAACTATTTGCAACCTAATTTATCTTAATATTCTTGTTAATTTTTTTTATTAAAAAAAAAAAAAAAAAAACAAATTCTATGCAACTCCTACGCTTTTATAAATAAAAATAAGTCCCCTTCTATTTTAAAACATGAAGTACATTCACGACAGATTTCCGCATAATAAAACTAAAACAAAGAATGCAGTTCAAGCTTTCACTGCGATTACATTATTCTCGACATTATAAAAAAATTTATATTCAATCGCACTACTCCTGCGAGCACTCAACTCATTATATTAACTTTTAACGATTTTGTCCCAGTAGATATAATAATACATGCTTATACATATATATATATATATATATATATATATATATATATATATATATATATATATAATGAACAAGTTAAAACATAATAAAAAGAGATGAAGAGTACAGGCAGTTAAAGCTTGGTCGCTTATGAATGACTCTCTGTTAAATTCAAATAGAGTAGCGATACGTTAAAGGAATGAAGGGTACATACAATGAGTTCATTCAGTATTCTTGCTTCTCGTAATTATTATTTATCAAATAAAATAAAACATATTCTATTTGCTTTTATATTTTATGCTACTAATACAACTATATAAAAAAAAATTATAACTAACAATATATATACACATATACATAGACATATACATATATATGTATATTATATACTACAAGATGCAGTAGTACCTTCTATTCCTCAAAGCTGACGTTAACATATTTTGAATACCGCATTTTAATTCTTCATACGACCTAATACCCTACGACTAATAAACTCAAATTTATTCATTACAAATTTACATATACTATGACTACAATAGATATGACAAGTATATGTTTATAGATAAATATTTAGTCATCCGTATATATAATGAATAATATTTATATTGACATAAGTAAACTGTTAAAAATTTTCCTTGAAATTGAAAGCAAATTACTTGAATTTATTAACAAATTCAAATTAGCTAAAAGATAAAATATAAATATCATTATAAATTAACTTATTTATATATTTTATTTTTACATTACTTTCAACTTTCGAGTTATAAATGCCATAAAAATTAAAATCACAATGTATTTTATTTTATTTCATATCAATAATTGTTTCTTTTAGTCTTAAGTCAATTAATTTTAAATAATAGTAATTTTAAAGCTGATACCTGGGTAAAAAATAAAACTTGATTCAGGCTTGCTTCACTTTATTTTCTATTGAAGTTATCGATTTGCCGACAATTTTCTGAAAAGATTTCGACTTTTTCGATTTAAATTGAATTTCTGTCAACTATTGGAGCTCTTTTCATTTTACTTTGAATTTGTTTGTCTTTACTTCAAGCTTGACGAAGGTTTCACCTTGATTTTGATTTTTTCGCCTTATAATTTAAACCGAATAAGTCTAAACCCAGTCAATTTTGACTTGATTTTAACTTTTTCGTCTCAAATCGCAACTAAATAAGCCAGACTGGTCTAAACCAAAGCGAAAACTCAATGCATTTCATATCTCCGTAAAAAAGTCGAGTTGGTCTTGTGAAAAACGGCCGAAATTTTGACTTGGTAAACTAAGTCTAAATCAACTTTTATATTTGACCCAGATAGTTATCTAAATAACCATAATTTGAATTTAAAATTATGTTCTTTCATGTATAATTAATTTTTAAATACGAGAAAATTTATAGCAAGACTTTAATAAACTCGCAATAATCAAAAAAAAAAAAAGATTTCTTGGCGCAAAAAAGTTTCACTCGCCCGGAGAAAATTTTTACTTGATCCAAGAAATTTTTCGCATCATAAAGCGAAAAAAAAAATTTTCTTCAGACGAAAAAAACTTTTCTGGGCCAAAAAAAAGTTTACCAGAGCGATACCAAATTTCTCGTTCCAAGAAAAATTTTTCTTGCCCCACAACAACATTTGTTTCAAATTCATAATAAAAAATTTTTCTTCTGCCAAGAAATTTTTTTTTTCTGTGTAATTACAGTTTAAAAAAAACAAATCTGCTGCTGTATTTATTTAATTTTTCGGATTAAAATCCAACGCAATATTCTAATTAATTACATAGAATATTTATATATATACAATATAATATATATTGTTAAATAGTTACACTGTAATTTCATTGAAAATTATGCTTTAATTTCTTAAATTATACAAATAAATCGATATTTATGAATATTGACATAAGTATTTATGGAAGGACGTAATATTAAAGTTCATTGTTCATCTTGTTAATTGCAAATCAATATTATAAAATAATGTTGTAAAGTCCGGTGATAATTAATTATCAATTTAACCAGTAAAAAATTAACTGTCAAGATAAATAAACATCTTTCATTGTTTTATTGTTACAATAATTATATTTTATCTTCCGTTTTAAATTAATACATGATTTTTATAATAAAATCCATTAATAAAATGAGATTATTTTTTTTTTCATGTTATTTAAATATAAATATTATCAATTATATATTAGCAATAATTTGTAAAAAAGTAACAATCATGGGTAAAATGATAATTTATTAGCACATTTTTTTCTAATATCTTGTTTATGTATTTTCCATTTTAAAATACAAGAGCAAATATAGAAAAAGATAAAATAAAATATTTTTTTAAGAAAAAATAAAAAAAATAAAGATTAATATACTTTGAAAAGTTTTAAATACCAAAAGAAATATATATTGTCATAGATAATGATTTGTGTAAACAAACAAGAGTTTAGTCATCTTTAGGATCTAGTACTCCAGTAGATTTAAAATTCAAATAAGTTTTAAAAAATTTGATGACTTGTGTTAAATATTCTCACGCAATTAATATTTTTTAACGTACAAATTTTAAGTAACAGGAAGGGTCATAAAGGTCAAAAGGTAAAAAGTATGTAATAATCCCTTTGGTAGGGGTTCCCCATGGTGCCTTTACATTTAAAATATTAAATGAATGAGTAAAATGTATATAACTACTTGGTTTTTAACACGCAATGGGAAATATTGCATGAGACGCATGTATACACCGATTGTTTGTCGTCTTTGGGAAGTACAAAAGAATGAGGGATGATTTTTAGGGAAGTTTGCAGCTGGTATTCCCTGTTGTATGTTACATATGTGCACACCGATGGATGTATGTACTTATATAGTTTGTTGGAGAATATGCTACCACCCGGCTTACCAATCACAAAGCGAGACCATGTGCCCGCTCACCTTTACTTAATATTCTTATTGGTCTTCAGTATCTTGTTATGATATGACGCACGGCTCCAGTTTGGGTTTGGGTTGACATTACGATTACGGTTTAGTTTAGTTCCATGCGTTCAACGCGCAACAAGTAGATAAGTCAGTAGTAAAAACGTGTTCGGACTTGTTTATTTGTGAATATTGTTTGTCAATTTACATATAGACAAATGTAAATAATAAACTTTTATGTTATTTATTAGTTTGTTAATTTTTACTTTGAACTAATTTTAAAAATATTTGAGTTTTATTTCAAAAAAAATTTGTTGTAATATAATAATTAATTAAAAAATTTCATATTAATTATTTAAACATAATTTTCATTTATTTTTGCATAAAATTAGTTGTAAAAATACTTAAGCGTTTTTTTTTAATTTCTTTTGTAATTTTTCTTTTTAAAAAGTTTTGTATGAATAATGAATTGTTAAATTAATTATCAATTAAAAATTTGTATATAATAAATTTTAAGAAATATTTTTTTTTCTTGATTAATTAATTTCGATAATATTTAAAATTTTGATTTTTTTTTAATTTCATTTATAAATTAAATTTTGTGATTTTACTTATTAAAAAATTTTTTATGAATAATGAAGTATTAAATTAATTTTCAATTAAAAATTTTTATAGAATTTATTATTTATTATTATTATTTTGTTTTTCCTTAATTAATTAATATTAAAATTACTGAATGTTTTATTTTTTTTTTATTCATTTATTGTTTAACAATTAAATGTTTTAATAATTAAAAAAAATTCAAATAATATTAATTAATAATGAATTTTAAAAAATACTAAAGAATAAAATTATTAAAGGATGATAAATATTTATTTTTACAATAAAGTAATTAATTAAGAAAAATATTAACCGGAAGTGGTTAAGTAGATTTGTAACTGATTTTTTTTGCAGGACACAGTGACCAATAAAAAAAATGCGGTAACAGAAAACTATTTCACCACGAAAAACTATAAAGCAATGGGTATTTCAAATAAACCACGAGGAAGATGATGATGACGACGAAGAAGCAAGAGAAGGAAAAAGGAAAGTCATAACAGAAGCTAATTTGAGTACAGTGTTGGAGAAGAGATAAGAAAATTCTTATTTAGCTCTCGACGCTGCTTACTCGTGGACCAACTCTAGTAGTGCGCACATATATCTATATCTATATATATCAGTAAATGTAATATGTAAGGGAACAGATCGTCAGTAATACTAACAAGTAACAAGTTTTATTATAAAGAACGAAGACGAAACAGAAGCACAAGCCCGCGTGCAATTAAATCCAGTCCGCGGCCCGCGATTCAAAGTTTTATTCAACCCGCGGTCTTTCTACTCGCCAGCACTCGTATCTCCACACGTGCATATACTCCTATATATTTATATAAAAAAAAAAACTGCATTCAAAATAAATCCGCTGGCAATCGATTAGTATAAAGTGTTTGTGAGATTAAACTCTATAAAGTGCGTCAATAAGTATTTTTGAAATTTATTTTATTGAGTTTTAAAGCACGTACGAATTATTTTAATCGGATTTATAAAATTATATTTAAATAATTATATAGACTATATTAATTATTTATTTCTGTATGCCAGTCAGTAGTCGCAAGTTAATGATTGACAGTAGTTTAATTTAAAAAGACCGGAGACTCGAAAAAAAAAAAATAATAATAAATAAACAGGGAAAATGTGCGGGAGTTTGTACAAGTGATTAAACTACTACACGTGTTCGTTCGTGAGTTTAAAATAAAAATTGTACGAGAGGAAGTAGTTTTAAAGAAGAGATAGAGAGTAAATACTAAAAGGATTATCAAGATGAACGTGACTACAGACTTGAGAATGATCCAGGATCACGATCATGGATATCAACAAGCTTATCCACGAGCCGTGACAATTACTGCGGCTGTTTGCGCGATACTATTTAGCATCATTGGCGTTCTTGGTATGACTAACATTCAATACAATAGATCATTTACCCAGCAATCAATCTTTTTTGTATTTAAAAATATTTAACTATTAAATATAAATATAAATATGAGTATGATATTTCAAACGCTTGTCTTCTTATTTCGGTATTTAATTTCATGTTTTTTTTTTTTTTTACTTTTTTTTTTTTTTTGTTAATTACAACTAGAGCCGGCAAGTCATAATGACATGTTTATTAAGTTCATTATAACTTGTAAAAAAAAAAAAAAGTTAACTAATTTAATTTGAGCAAATGTTACACTAGGGTTGGAGTTTAAATTACACTTTTTTTCTACGTCACGTTCGTCACCTTTTAACTTGGTGCCATCATAATTACGTCAATTAAGATAGACAATGATATATATATATATGAATTAAAGAATAAAAAATATGACATGGACAATTATATTTTATAGCATTCGTTTTATGAGTCATCATTCACTCAAAAATCTCAACAACTTTTTTTTTTTGGTTTAAATTAATTATTATTATTTAAAGGACCATTTATTAAGTTGTAATTTGATTATTACTTTAATTAATAACAATTACTTTAATTAATTACTATAAAATTTAATTTTATATTCAAGTCTTGTAATAAAAGCACCATATGGTAATCAAATGTCATTCTTGTATAAAAAATATTTGATACTTTTTAATTTTATTTTTATTTTCGTGTAAACTAAAAAAATTCAAATCAGAGCTTTAAAAAAGTCTACAAATTTCAAATTTCCTAGTTTTTTTTTTTTAAACAAACAAAAAATTAAAAAATGAATTTTCAATAAAAATAAAAATCGTTCATATAAATTCAAATATATGCACAAAATTATATCACCAAATGAATGCCGTTTGAAATTAATTTTTAAAAGTTACACAGAAAAAAAAATAGTTTTTGGCACAAAAAGTAGAATTAAAAATTCCGTAGGACAAGTGAAAATTTTCTTGGGGCGAGTAAAAATTTTTTGTGCTAAGAAATCCTTTTTCTCTGCACGAAAAAAATTTTTGAGTAAAAATTACCCATAAAGTTAGGTACTAATTTTTAAAAGAATTTAAATCTTAAATTATTCTAAATAAATAAATATAGATTTATGAAGAGCTGATTTACGTAATAATTTAATATCACACTAAAAATGTATGATTAATCATTAATTGATTTCCTTTTTAAAATTTCAGGTAATTTAGTAACAGTAATAGCACTATTAAAATACACAAGACTACGAAGACATGCAACAACAGCATTTGTTATAAGTCTAAGTATATCAGATTTAATATTTTCCGCTGTAAACTTACCATTAACAGCAAGCAGATATTTAAATGAGGCATGGGTACTCGGCGAAACACTTTGTCAAATATTTCCGTTATTTTTTTACGGCAATGTTGCTGTATCTTTGCTGAGTATGGTCGCCATAACTGTCAACAGGTTCGTAATCTATTAAAAATTATAATTAATTAATTAACATAAATATATATATATACTTACATATATATTAATTGATAATTAACCTACTGGCTTGTTTAATTAATAATTAAAATAATTAATAAATAAGTATGGAGACACTTAAACTCTGAATAGTTTTTAATGAGTCATCAGTTCTCTTTTCGTACTGCTTTTTATAGCGAGGGTCACGCACATATGAAAGCAATTAATAAAGTCTATAATAAATCTGCAGTCCTGAGAAATTTAAAAACAATTTCAATTATTTTTAATTCTAATAAATTTAATTTTTTATTTATAAATTACAGATACGTTTTGATATCAAAGTCTGATATTTATGCGAGACTTTATACGAATCGAGGAATAACAATAATGTTGATAGCGATATGGGTAATTAGTTTTTCGCTACTTCTTCCACCGCTAACTGGAATTTGGGGGAAACTTGGACTTGATCATAAGACATTTTCATGCACAATACTGCGTAAAAACGGCAAGAGTCCTAAAAAAATGCTGTTTGTCATAGGATTTGTGATACCCTGTGTTGTAATAATTGTATCTTACCTCTGTATTTACTGGAAAGTAAGACAAAGTCGTAAAAATTTAGAAGCACATATGGTTAACGGCGGGATGAGACGTAACACTGGATTTCAAAGACGTGAAGATTCTCGAGTAACAAAACTTATGCTCACCATATTTTTATGTTTTTTGCTATGTTTTTTGCCACTCATGCTGGTCAACGTCATCGACGACAAGGTCAAAATTCCAATTATACATGTGGTTGCTTCAATACTGGCATGGGCATCTTCTGTTATCAATCCTTTTATTTATGCCGGCACTAATAAACTATACAGAGAAGCTTACAGGCAGGTACTGTGCCCAATTACCAACAGCAAAAGTAATGTACCCGTAAAACCCACGGGTTCCCATTCAAGTAAAGTTTCATCACATCAAATAACTTAAATTTTTATACATCTCTTTATTTTTATTATTTTATATACATATATATGGGGCATTTCATGCTAAATATGACAGATGAAAAATGCTATTTTTTATTTATTGTTTTGATATTTTGTAGCACCCATAAAAAAAATCTTCCTGGTAAATTTTAAGATTCTTTCAATGAACCATTCAAAGAATTCTTTTTTTTTGTTTTTGATCATAACTTTTTTGATAATGGTCTAAATTAAAGGTTTTTTTGTAAATTTTATTTTTTTATGTACTTTGTAGAAAAAAATATGAACAAGTCTTTCGAAAATGATTCTATGTGATTTTTAAGTTTTTAATTTTTTTTTTCAAAGTTCATGATATTTTAAATTTTTGAAAATTTAAAAAATATTGTTTTCTCTATTAATTATTATGAATACCAAATTTAGTCACTATTTGTTATTTTTCTAATTCTTTGAAGTAGTTTTTATAATTTTTCAATGTAGACAGATGTTTTTTCACCACTGGTTATAAACAGACTTAACGACTAATTATTATTTTCAAACACCTGTTTACAGTAAAAAATTGTAAAAACTACTTAGAAGAATTAGAAAAATGATAAATAGTCATAAAAATTTTTTATTTTGACCATTATGAACGAAGTTATGATAAAAAACCAAAAAAATTTTTGAAAGGGTCATTGAAAATATCAAAATTTACCAAGAAAAGTTTTTTGATGGGTCTACAAAATAACAAAAAATGAAAAAAATAAAATTGTTTAAACGTCCGATTGGACATGAAATGCCCATAAGCTTTTTAACAAGTGATTTCAAAATATATATCACGTTCAATAATTTAATTACAAAAGTTACAAAAATTACTTTATCTGTTTTTTTAAATATCCGATTAACCGGAATAAATTTAAAACAAAAATTTTTTTATAAATGTTTGTTCTGTTTGGTTTATATTTATAATTAAGCATTAAGTACTATACTCACTAATTATAATATTATTTTTTTATTAAACTGTATAAATTTAAAAATATATATCACTTATGATATAAGTCTTTTGAATAGTTATTATTATTATTTTAAGTACTAACGATTTAAATTAAATATTTAATTAATATAAATTAATGTGATATTTATTATGTATTATATATTGATAAAATAAAAATAATAATTTTATTTAAAATATTTATTTGTTAATAATTAATAAATCCTCATTACTATAACTTTTGAATTTTTATATAAATTTATTTGATCTAAAGCATCAGGCGAGATTGTTATTTTAATTTATATACTAATTTAATTTTATTTGTACTTTGGTGGATGCCTAGATTTATGTTTAAGCTTTTTTAAATCCGGTGGTTAAAGCAAAGTATCTAAATAAAATAAACTCAGTAATAAATCTTGATCGATTTTTAAGGTCACTCTCAAACCCATTCACCCCACCCCCATTTTTTAAAAATATAAAATGACTTTAAATTGTAATGACCGTATTAAAATTATAATTGTTTACAATCACGGCTCCACTTAATTTTGGCAATAAAAAATCGAAAAATTATGCGATCAATTTTTTTTTTTTTAAATAATCTTCTTTTCAGCGTATTTAAGGATATGAATTTATAAATTTGTGAAAGTTTGATTTTCTATGAGTAAATTCAACTTATAAAATGCAAAAATACATATTTTTGATGTTTTCGTTGAAAATTTTTTTTCAATTCAGGTAAAAGCCCTTATATCCGCTCACTTTTTATTAGAGTCAGATTAAATCACTCAATATATATGATTAAATAAAATAAAAAACCATATTTTCATTTTATAGTTATTTTTTGTAGTTTTAAGTATTAGAATAAAATTTTAGTTTGAAAAATAATGTTGATAATTAATTATTATTAATTTTTTAAATAAGGTCCGTGAGTGTACTCATAGTCGCTCACTAAAAGTTGTCATGTACCATTACTCGATCAACACATGGCCCATAGTTGCTCAAAGACAATATCAATTAAACTATGATAAGTTTATTGATTTGGAAAATAATTTATAAATTATACTACTTTATTCTTGCATAATACAAAATTTCATGAATTTTAAAAATGTATTTAATAAGATATAGTTATAACAATTATTAAAAAAATTTGACGTAACCTAAATTTAATCTAACGAATGAACGTTAAAGTAAAAACGCCCGGCTAAGCGCGATTCTGAAAACAGTCATTTAATTTAAATTTATAGTCTAATACAAAACAATTCGATACATCATATTTTCTATATTTAAATTCACAAAAAATTATTTATCAATAATAACATTTTTAGTTGTAATTTTTTTTTATAAAAATTATAAAAAACACATCAAACAGTTAAAGTAAGCGATTAACGGTACTGAGAGGGTATAAGGGCTTTCACTTAGCTCCTAATTTATAACAACTATGAGTATTTTTTCTTTAAATCTATATCTTAGCAAAATTGTAACTACGTTGTCCTTTTTTCAATTAATATTTTAATTTTTTTGAAATTAATTAATAACATTTTAATACTTTTATGACACTTCAAGGTCATTGAATATTTTCAAAAAGTGGGGGCACTGTCTGAGAATATCCTCAATTGATAAAAAAAAAAAAAAAAAAAGTAAAAAATTATAAAACTAATCTTTAAAATCAGATCTAATCTATAATATCATTAATTAAAAAATAACAAAAATAAGTAAAACTAGTATAAAAAAAAAAATTAAGTAAAATCTGGACGGAAAGTTGAGCTGTACGTATTTATGATACGTAAGTAGCTGAAAAATATATATAAAAATAATAAAAATTGCGTCAATCGCTTTTGTAAACGGTAACTATGCATTAAAGTTTACGACCTTATAAAAACGAGTTGTGTAATATAATATAAATATATATGTATATATATAAATGCAGAATTGTTCTTTTGTTCATAAAAATTTTAAGTCACAATGGAAACACTAGGATTTGCTTAGTTATTTAATTCCAGTTCTGGTAAATAAGGCTCCGTAATGGCAGTGATGGGACAAATGCTCAATGTATTCTGTAAAAAAAGTTTTCAATTAAAATTTAATAATTAATCATAAAATTAAGAGTCTAAAATATTCACCAATCGACTGAGTTCATCAAAAGTCGGACGCTCGTCAGGATTATCATTCCAGCAGGACAACAAAACTTCGTAGAGAGGATCAGGCATATCGCGTAGCTGAGGTAGTCGGGTATTTTTTTCAACAACAGCTTCTTCGACGTCACTCTCGTCCTCCAAGTCATGGTACGGAGTACCGCCCATGCTCATCATCTCCCAAACGACGACAGCAAAAGACCAGACGACCGCAGGATTGTGTTTCTTATGACCGAATCTTTCAGGCGCAGTCCAGCGCGCAAGTTTTAAATCTTCTAGAGCATGTTTACCGATACCGAACCCCATGATCTTTGGTACCAGGTCATCAGTGAGTCCAATACTTCGTGCACACAAATGTGAATGAATTATTTTATGCGCATCAAGATAATTTAATCCAGTGGCAATCGATGACCCGATTGTGAGAATAAATTCATATGGAAAAACATCACCCGATCTAGCGGCAAGTAATCTCAGCTTTAAATTTTGAGCCGGTGCTTCTTGAACAACATAAAGTACATCAGGTGTCTCACAATTTCCAACAAAGCTTGCCAGGTAATTCATCTTTCCGGCTTTTATGCAGACATCAAGATCCCTCAGCATGTGACGTTTATCAGAAGCCCGTAAATTTTTGTCAGCTATCGAGTGGATCAAAGCTCTCGAAGAATTGCCATCCTTATCTTGAACAGTTCCCATGTGGATGTTACCAAACCTTCCGCGGCGTACAACTGTCGGCTCTATGGTCAAAAAATTTTTCGGAATACTCCATACTTTTGACTTTAAATCCTGATAATGATTTGGACGTTCTGGAATATCTTCCGGTATGTAAGCCATATTATCTACCTCGTACATCGGACCCTGTAGAGTCAGCTCTTGTTGCTCCGGTAGCTTGGTCATGCGAATTTGCTCATGACGTTTTCTTAAAATAAAGTAACCAGTAACAGAAACGATTAATAAAATACTCAGCAGCGCGATAGCGACATAAAGACCAATCGCTAGTCCATTTAAACCGGCATTGAATTCTAATGCATGACCTGCAAGATCAGAATAACTATATTTTATTTGATTACGCACACGAGAAATCAATACAACTCCAATCTGTGGTCTATCGAAAGGTTTTTCCAGCGGTGCATTATAATAACTCCCAATTTTTTTACCATTGCCAATTACAAATTGTTGATACTTATCAAACTCACCGGCTTCAAATTCACCAGTCACATAAAATGGAATACCATCTTGTATTGCTTTCTGATAATTTGGGTAAATAATATCAGTTTGTTCTGGTGGAATAGTCCCAGGATGGACGACAATTATTTGATAAGAACTCAAAGGCCCATACTGACTTCTACCCTCAGTTAATTCAATAAAAATTTGATTATCATCTCGTTTTATTATTTTAGGTCTATCTGGTTTTTCTGGTGAACTGATCAAAGTCCAGTCTGTCAAATAATTTGGCTGGCTTTCACCATCAGCATTTACTGCTGTTATAGATATATTATATTTAGTACCAGGCTGCAAACTAGTTAGAGTTGTGCTGTCAGATGATTCACCTTGTATTTGTAATTGCATAGGCTGAAGTGGATAGTATGCATGAGTTTCAAGTGCTATTGCACGAATAATGTAAGACGTTATGTTGCCATTGGTAATATCTGGTGGTTGCCATATGATGTCAAGTGATGTCGACTTGTTGTCTATTACTCTGAGTCCCCTTGGCGGACTTGAAACTTTTTGGCCAGTGCTGTAGACACTTATGGAATCGTGAGAACCACATAATAATTTTTCATCACCAAGACAAGGAGTGGTACAGCCACTTGATGGTCCATTGCGACCGTAAACACTCATGCAGTAGCACTGCTGACCTTTCATTAAGCCTGCGAACCTATAATTTAATATTTATTTATTAATAAACGCCTCTCGGCAATTATACATAAGAATGATAAAAAAATTATAATATAAAGTGTGAATAATTAATCATCAACATAACTATAACTATAATAACAAAAACCAAGCCCAGAATTATCAGTTTAAAAGAGCCCTTCTAGCCTTCTTTTTGCATCTGTCCGATGATGCTCCAAAAAAATCTACTTCTGTAACATCTTCATTGATAATTTTTAAAATTCTGTATTATAGAGCACGTATCGAAAAACGTGATCTTACTAACGGAATTTACATTATTTTATTAGATCTCAAGTTTATATTTGGCACAGAAAAACCCAACATACCAAGCAGCTCTGAGGCATTAATAATATTAAACCCACAGTACAATGTTAGATATTTTCTCCTATCAACTAGGGAAGAGTCTCGTATACTCATAGGCTTGATGCCTGTCCAACAGGATTCCCTTCCTGCTATTGCGGTATTTGATGACTTAAAAATTTTCTTTGAACAGATTCTAATTTTTCAATCTGATTGTTATAAATGGGATTCCATACAACGCATCCATATTCTAATTTTTAAAAAATTTTTCGACTTTTTGTATAAAATACTTTTTTTTTAAACTTACTTGTAATAACGACTGCGGCATTCTTTGATACAAACCTCTGGAGGATGTGGACTTGATAATACCACCAGAGGTTCATCGGACTCTTGAGGGCTTTTGAAACATCCGATATATTCGCCAGCAAATGTTAAGTCAATAAAACAGCAGAGACCAGTAATCAACAAGTAAATAAACATTTTTTTTAAATTTAATCTTCAGTTAGTAAATAAATAAAAATTGATTAATAAAAAAGTAAACGAGTCACTTTAATTTAAAATTGCAGGTACGGTCACTGGGCATTCTTAACAGGTGAACAATACAAGTGACTCAATGGTGATATGATGTCAGAGTTGATCAGTTGCCATGATACCAAGTTCTTTGATAGATGTCAAGCGCATTGGTGATCCTTTAATGTCTTCAAGTCTTTTGTATTCATTCTTTGGAGTATTATTTAGATGAAAAAAATTTTTTTTATGCTTTTGTAGATGCGGTGGATAATGATAAAAGATGAAGCTTTTTTGTAATTACTGTTGAACATGCGAGTACGAATACATGCAATGTGGGTGCGGTTTTTTTTGTTGTTTATTTATATAAACATACAAGTGTTTCACTCACGTACGCGGGCAACGCCATTTTGAAATAAGAAGTTTTTAATTTTCGCGCTAGAGGCAGCACGGCCTGAGACTGCAAAAAAGCGGTAATAATTTGAATTGTAAAAAATTTATTTTAGTATAAATAATAAAAATAATATTTAGAGGATAGTAAAGTTAACGAACATATGACAATTTTTAAAATTCTGAAATAATAAATTTCAATGTTTATAGAATAAAAATAAAAAAATACATATTTAGACAATTTAAAATTCAGTACATGCAATTTTTTTTAATTTTATTGTTTTAATTATTTAATTTTTTTTATATGTAATTAAAAATTCGTCGTATGTCTGCTACACTTACACTCATAGTATTTAGTCGTGATATTTTTAGAAAAAAAATCAATTAGAATAGTTAGATAAATTAATTTGCAAATAGTTTAATAATTTAATATTAATTACTATCCTGGAGGCTCTATATACACTGTGAAAAATTGGGAGTAATTACGGATGTTATTTATATCCGAATTTTAAAAAAATTCACTCCGCATATGGACTAAATTCCGAGTTAGTTTTTCAGCAGAGGAATTTGGATTTCATTTAAATCCGCATGCACTTTGATTCAGAGTTTAAATATTTAAATAATCTCCTTTTAAAAATGATTTTCACTCCGCCGGAGTTTTAATATCAAAAGAAACTCTTTTTCGGAGTAAGTTTCATTCTGAGGAGATCAAATAAATAAATGTTTGTGTTCACTCCGCAAATTTTTTATAGTGTAACTGCCAATCACTAAATTTGATTAATATGATATAAATTTAATTGTTTATCGAATCATTTACTCAGAAATATTTTATAATTTTTATTATTATTATTATAATTTAATGCGAAAAATTTTCATCCATTCCACAAACTGATTGTTTTTAATAATTGTATAATCATAGAATACTTTAAAAAAAATCAACACACTAAAATTTTTTT
This sequence comes from Microplitis demolitor, assembly GCF_026212275.2. Lineage (NCBI taxonomy): Eukaryota > Metazoa > Arthropoda > Insecta > Hymenoptera > Braconidae > Microplitis > Microplitis demolitor. The sequence goes on along the minus strand of NC_068547.1, from coordinate 6,215,259 downwards.
ATTACTATCCTCTAATTCTCTTGTAATTTTTTTTTTCTAAAATATATCAACAACTGAAAAATACAAAAACAAGCAGATAAAATTTTTGAAGTTTATCCGAGGGTGTTATTTTTAATTGATAAAAAAAACTGATGATTTTTTTGTGCGGAGTTGAAATATATTTATAACTATTCAGAAAAGTTAGCATACTGAATTAACGATCGTATAAAAAGAGTTGAAACCATGAAAGGCGCAAATTAAAATTGAAACCTTTCCAGTGATACGAAATCTAATCAGTTTAATTGGTTTTATTACAGAGATATAACGGAGACAAAAATTTTCTTTTTTCTCTTATAAATATAGATTAGTAAGTATATGTTAATAAATAAAATATATAATAATAAATTTGATAAAAGATACAGAATTGAATGGTATTATTTATTTAGATCTCCATGTGTCGGACATAAAACGAATGCCAGTTCAGCAAAACAATCTTCGAGTAATTTAATCTCCCCCGATGGCTCCATTGCGATATACGGACCAAGATTAAGTCTTTGTTTTTTCATATCAACTGTAATTGTTGGTGGTTCGATCGCGTGGATTCCAGTTCCTTTGAAACAGGCGTCAGATGCCCAGGCTAGAGTTGTTGGACAAACTGGATACCATTTGCCCTTCCAGTTTTTTAAAAAATATCCATTATCATATGAACTATTTATCTGGTAAACACGAAAAATAAATAAAATATATAATTTAGGGATATAAATATGGTAATTTTAAAAATAACAATAATAAAAATTTATACAGGATCCTCGTTGATATAAGATTGTGTGAGAATACTGCAATCTAACTCGTCTTTTTTATTTGGGCACTGACTTATTCCATCACATCTTCGTGATAAGGATACACAAGTTCCCTTAGGATCACGTCTGGTCCAGTCTAGACAACTGAAAGAATTATTGCCGCATCCTGATGTAGAAAATATGAATACATTTTAATACAAAACTTTAAAACGATTTCCATCTATCATTTTTTTTATTTACACTAAAAAATTTACTTGCTTCTTTAAATTTAAAAAAATAAAAAATAAATTCTTTTATTTATCATTTTAATATTCAAATTTCTATCAAATATATCTAAAAAATAATTACCGAAACAATTAAGTTCATCTTCGCCATTGAAACAATCAAATGAACCATCGCAAATTTTTTCCTCATCTATTTTATCAAGACATGAGCACATTTCTTCATCACTTGCATCTGCACAATCAATTTTACCATTGCACCATAGAAATTTCGGAATACAATGACTTTCATTCGAACACTTGACAAAATTTTCTTTGCAATTTAATTCAGGATTCGGCATCGATTTAAGTCCAGATGACACGTGAGTTTTATATAAATTATGATCAGATAAATTTTTTTGTACTCTTCCCATATACGTCATGTCTAAAAAAAAAATATATAAATTATTTCTCATAAATTATTAACAAAGATTTTTAAACTGTATGCGGAGTGATTTTTTTAAAAACTCCGGTGACGGAGTAAATTTAGATTGAAATAAAATTCATAATCACTCCGAATTAACTCCTAGTTTTTTTCAGTGTTAATTTAAAATTATCTTACCGATTCGTAATGAATTTAATCCACAAAAAAATGTTATAAATATAACCAATGTATAATTATTTATTTTAAACTTATACATATTTGCTTTATATTTATATATAATATGTTTTTTTGTGACTTGAACGGTAAGAAGCACTTTCTTCAAGAGCGTAAAGCAAACTAATGACGATCATAGATTCCTTTAAATTCTTTAGCAAACTTGAAGACATTAAATTAGTTAGTCAAGCATGAATGTAAAAGTATTATTATTATTGAATAATATATATACTATTTCATTGAATTCTTAGTGTATGTTGTAATGTTATATATTGTAAAAAAATAATAATAGTGATAACTAATATTTTTATCACCTTACAAATTTAAAATTTGAATTATTTATTTTATTGTTGAAAGTTTGTAATAGAAAATAAATTAAATTAAATGCACATAATTTGAATAATAATAAATATAGAAATTTATATATTCTTTGAATAAGCTAATAGATGGTATTTTTAATGTTAAGACTTAATAAATCAATTTTACGTTTGCTAAAGTAATAAACATATATTTATGTTTGTATTTAATTATTGAGTCTTCAGTTTTTATTAAGCAATAAATTTCATGATTTATTATTATTTAGATAATAATTATTTGTTTATTTTTTTAAAAAAGTTTAATAACGAAAAATTTAATGAAAAGCTTTTATTTTATCAATTTAAATTTTAATTTGGCGTTATAATATTATAAATTACATTTATTTGTTAGAAATATGTAATAGGCTTTTTTACTTCCCTCTAAAAAAATTTCAAATTTTAAATAACTGACAAATTTTCGTTTTCAGTCGAAATTTTGAAAATTAAGTTTGCATTCAATTATGACATTTTGAAATTCTAGAAAACTGTTCTGGCAATTTTCAAAGTGACGACAGAATGTTTGAATGTGAGTGTCAATACAGCTTTTCGAGAAAGTACATAGAAAAATCGGACGTGTTCATGTATCTGGTTTTTTTTTTGACTTGCACTATATAATATAGATCTAAAGAATATTTTTGACATCCTGAAAACTAGAAATAGTTTTTGTCATACCAGCAATCAATTCTAGTCAATATCGTCTCCAAGAAAATACATAAAAATCATGATTCTGAAGTTAGAAGACAATTAACAATTTTCTGATTTTTTTTTCAACAAATCAATTACAAAAAAATCAAAAATAAAAAAATGCACACGTAGAAAATTTAAAAAACTACAGCTGCAATTTTTTTTTTATAATTTATTGTTTAAAAAAAATCCAAAAATTATTAGACGTCGGCTAACTTCAGTATCATAGAAAGTTGCGGTTTGTCGGTCTATGTCAAAAAATTGGTTTCTTTTTTTTTACTTGTGTCATACAATTTATCTAAACAATACTTCTGATACTTTTAGAGGCCAGAAATAGTAAACCAAACTTTTACAATTTTTCAAAAATTATCTTCTTAGAAAATATAGAGAAAATTAGGACAGTCTATGCCAAAAATTAAAAGAAAAAATTTTTGTTTTGAGTTGAGCCATATAAATTTTATCTAAACAATATTTCTGATATATTTTTACTTTCTAATATAGGCCATGAATAACTTTCCATTATGACTTAAAACGTACATAAAATTTCGAGTTGATTTTAATAAAAATAATAATTTCATTAAATTAAAATGAAATTTTTTCCATGACAAAATTATACAAAATTTTTTTAAAATTATTGCTACAATCGACCAAAATATTTTAAACTTTCATCATTTATAGCATTCGACTATTTATTTCCATGCCCCAGTTTAAAAGTATATAAATAAATCTGTCTATAGAGTTTTTTTAGCAGCACCTAAATAAAAGCAATATACATAGTGATAAAAATCACATATATAGAAAATAATATATGGAAGTATATAGTTGTTTGATAATGTCAAGCCACGTGAAACAAATGGTTCGACAATAATAATCTTAATGAGAAGTGAAACTTGCGACCTCCAACAAACACTCAGATTGTATCTTTATATTCAATCTCTTAGCTAAGTGAGTCGACGACGTGTCTAATGACCTAATCGTTTGCGATTTTCCCTCAAACTTAAAACCACGTACTTCACTTACATTACCGAAACCTTAAACTAAAAAAGTTTAAAATCACCGGATACATTAGGAGCTAATTAAACCTTAAACTTTACAGACTAATTGTTTAGAGTCCGTTTGTGTTTTTGGCGCCGATATGTATTTAGTTTACCGTAAAAAAAGAAATATTTTGGCATCGATCTAAAGTATCCACGTGGTAAAGGTATAGACAAGAGCAATTATGTCGTTAAATTTAGCTGAATTACTTTTATATGAAAAGAGTATAGGGTGGAAGAATAAAGTAACGATCGTTTGGAATAATATTCAAGGTCACTCTACTTAAAATCATGATTCATGAGTGGCATGAAGATCTTATCACTTATTGGTAATTTTTGAATAATTTCTTATTCCTTTTCACTTTCATTTCAAGGTTTTCAATTAATTTAAAATATTATTATTTTTTATATATTAGTCTATCCTTGAATAATAATGACAATTTTATGAATTCAAAAATTTTAAGCTATTGTCAAAATGATTTTTTTACTAATTCTTTAAATAGATTTTTGGTAATTATTTACTACTGGGATCAATCATATTTTTGAATATAGAAAATCGGAAAATCAATGTTTCTGGATGGTATTTTTTTAAATGTTCTATTTTACGGCGGATTAATGAAAAAAATATGACAATTTAGAAAAATAAATTACAATATGTTTTTTTACAAATTAAAATTTCAATAACATGATTTTTAACCAATTTGTCATTGAAATTTCCGTCTCAACACTTGTGAATAATCACCAAATTTTTTAAAAATTTTAATTGAAATTTTTTTAATGCTCTTAAAAAAAAATAATTATCTAGTTTTTAAAATTACTTCTACAACGTAAAAATTTTTCAAGGCTTCTATTAAGAGGGAAAAGGGATCTGAGATATAAAAAAAAGAGCCTATTTTTGTGATTTTCTTTTCAGAGTACTTTCTTTATTAAAATTCTTAAAATTTGAGACAATATTAAGCAACATCTCAAGAAGATTTTGCTAAATTTTCATTAAGAAATATTGAAAAATAAGCCAGTGATAGTGGGGAGAGACGAGTCACCTCAGGAAAAAGTCTCAATGCCACGCAGGATAACTCATGACTGCCTCATCTGAAATAAAGAAACCAAAAAGATTTCTTTAGTACATAAGTTTGTCTTAGATCTGATCCCAGAATTTTTTATTCCCATAACTACTTATTTTTTCAATAAACAAAAGGAGAAACTTTTGGCAAAAATCCGAGTTTTTTCATTGCACCTTTAGTAAAAATTCAAAAATGAATATTTTGTTTATTCCTTCGTTCAAAACCAAGATAAATTTATGTACTAAAGAAATCTTTTTGGTTTTTTTATTTCAGATGAGGCAGTCATGAGTTATCCTGCCTACGGCATCGAGACTTTTATTTTTGAGGTGACTCGTCTCTCCCCACTACCACTGGCACATTTTTCAAAATTTTTTTATCAAAATTTAGCAAAATATTCTTGGAATATTGCTTGATAATGTCTCAAATTTTAAAAATTTTAATAAAAAAGGTACTCTGAAAAAAAAAATCACGAAAATATCCTCTTTTTTTGTATTTTAGACCCCTTTTTCCCCTTAAGTAACTTAAATATATAAAAAATATTTTAAAAAAATGATAATTATTAAATAATTTTTAATCGTAATTTGATAAAAAATTTACCGTTTTATTAATTGAATTTTACAATTATAACCAAATAAATTTTAAAAGATAAAAATAAAAATAATAAATTAAAAAAAAAAAAGTACACATATACATAAATTATCATTCATAAAAGTATCATGTAAAAAAAAAAAATAATTAATTAGATGTAATTAATTCAGGTCAGTTATCAAGAGGTCACAGTAATAATAATTATAACACATACAATCAGTCATACGTAAATTGCTGCGGGTTTCAAATAATTACCTCGTTTTGTATTTCCCCACCCTGGTAAATAATATTTAAATCCACACCACAAATAAATTATAAAACAATTAAATAATATTTAAATTCTGGCCAAGCATAAATACTTAGCATTTAAAAAAAATGAATTATTCGTAATGCAACAAATTGTAACACATTCTCAAAGATTATGATAAGGCGACACGTTTAAATAATATATGTATGTGGAATAAATACTACTAATGTATAACATTAATTCATTTATTTATTTTTATTTGATAAATAAAAAAATAAAAATATGGAGAGAAAGAAACAAACCATAAGACGAATGTCTATAAGGCGCAAGTCTCAACCTGAACCTCCTCCACCTGGATGAGGTCTTGGGCGTCGTTGAAGTCACGCAAGAGCCAGCAGAAGGTTCGCGGTACCCCTGTACGATCATACCTCGGCGACGTTAAAATCAGTCAGCAAGATGTATTGCTCCACGTTGGTCGTAATGTTGTTTCTTCATGAATTATTGTTTCTTACCGGAATTACTTTGACTAATTCACAGAAAACTAATGCACGGCAAACGAGTACTAAGTCACCACCAACAGTTAATATTCCTGGACAGGGAACTTTGATTGGAAAGGAGGTAAACAATAAAATTAATATTTTTATAAATTATTACTAAAAAATATACACTAAAAAAATTGCGAAGTGAACCTGGATTAAATCCGGAGCGGATGACTGTTTATTTATTTCATCTCCTTGGAGTAGGTATTCCACTCCGCTGAAAAAAAACTCCCTATTGACTCCGTATGCGGAGAATTTTTTTGAGAAACTCCAGAACTTCATGACGGAGTGAATTTAGATTGAGATAAAATCCTTAATCACTCCCAATTTTTACAGTGTATATATGTATATTGTATTACCCGGCTATTTCATAATATTTTTAATAAATTATTAAATATATACCATTTATTTTTCATTTAATATAATAGATATAAATTAGTATTATTTTGTGTCTATATAATTAAAATGATAAACAATAAGTTAAATTCGAAAAAAAGAGCAGTTGAAAAATTACAGTTTCCACAGTGAAAACAGGCCTTCGGGAAAAAATCTTTAAACATTAAAACTTAAACTGTAATTTTATAATTTGTTATAGTAATAAAATTAATACAATTTTAAGCAGAAAATTTTACAGTTTAAAATGTAATTTAGTTAAATAAATCTTTGAAGCATTATTTACTTTTTCTTTTGAATTCTTGCTTCATTTAAAAATTAAAAGTTGATAGGTGAAACTGTAAAAATTAAGATTTATCGGTTATGTATTTTTTGATTTCTGAAATAATACCTCTTATTTATTGATAACATAAAAATTACACTGTGAGTTATCAATTGTCGAGAATGATGAATTATTCGAGAAAAATCACAGCTCACACTGTAACTTTTAAATTCTATACCTTAAGAAGAACACTACTATACAGAATAGTAATATTAACGATCAAAAATGTAATTTTAACTAATTTTAGAATAAAATTTAAAATTATAAAATCTGTTTACTATAGAGAGCTGGACAATATCGAGTTTGAAACTGTAATATTTGTTATGCCGGGATAAAAATGTAATTTTTACAGTTTCAGAGTCGCAGTGCTTTACTACTATACGAAACTGTAATAAATACAGATATGAGTTCAATTTTTCAACTGCTCTTTTTTCCATGTATTATAGAATAGCCAGGTTCAAATGGAAATTTTACCTAATGCAGATTCCTCTTGCTCGCCCGCAAAAAGTAACAGCGTTTTTGGGGATACCGTATGCCCAGCCACCAATTGGTAAAAAACGTTTCGCGCCACCAGTCACCGATCCAATTGTCTCATGGAGTAATCCCCGCAATGCCACTCAATTCGCGCCGTCTTGTCATCAAAATTTAAAGTTAATTAAACATCATGAGATGCTGTACAGAAAATTGTTGCCTTCTGATTGGGAGAATCCGGGTTATAGTGAAGATTGTCTTTATTTAAATATTTACATTCCTGACGGTAAGTTTAGTAATTTTATTTTTAAAAAGTACCAACTATTAAATATTATCGGCCCAAGTTCATGGCCATAAATAATTTATGAAATTTTTCATAAAATTTAAGGATGACTTCAAGAAAATAATCTTAAATCATGAGACTGGTGCATAATAAGGAACAAAAGCTCGCGTGATCTCGACCCAAAACGTAATAAAATCCCCCGCGTTCTTTATTCATATACAAAAGCATATACGCGTGTCGTCATGTCACACGAGCTTTATATTGTTCATACGACACTTGAAAATCTTATCACACATAAATATCAAACATTATACATTAACTTACATTCTGAATTCTAAATTCTCTTCTATAGCATTTAAGACATTCAAACCTGCTAAATAAACACTGATTGCAGAATTAATTGCAAGGAAAATATTCTAGTCATTTATGATGCTAATGACAATATTAAGATTGTAATTCCTTACATTTAAATGCTCTGACAATTTTATTCAATTCATTCCACGGACGATCTTAATCTCGGTTAATTATTCCAAAGTTTAAAATACCGCGAAAAAATTATAATTTTAAATAAAAATAATTATTGGAAACTTTTTTTTTATGTTCTGTAAAAAAAAAGTGGAAAATTTTTTTTATTTAGGATAATAGAGTGCACGCAAAGGAAGTTAACTTACATTAGTGTGTTTTATCTGCACCCATGAAAATTGTCGTTAATAACATACATTCATGTTTTAAAATATATATATATATATATATGCATATACATATATATAAGTATAATGAGAAAAAGTTTGCGTCGACCTCAGTAAGAGATTGATTAAGATAAATAAGATCTTTTATTTTAGTAAACTTAATAATTACAACAAAAAATATATATACATATATATATGAATCAGAAGTTCTGATTGATAAATATATAATTTATTTATAAATATATAAATTTAGGAATTGGATAAAATGATAAAAATTTGACAAAACAAATAGGAAAATATAAAAAAAAGTATTGTACGCAATTTGGCAAGTAATTGATGTTTGTAACCCTTAAAAGAGGAGTAAAGGGGGTTAAAAGTTGTATAGAGGGCTAGGTCGATAGCTGAATAGAATGGAAGTAACAGAGTATAACTGGTGCAGCCAGTGGCACGCGATCTTTTAGGGCTAGTAGCAAAAGATGTCGAGATACGACTGACTCGGGTCACGAAGCTTTTGGTCTTCTATTCCATTACATTTGTATATATATGTATATATATAGATATTTATGTTTGTAGGATTGTGTGATGCCTAAGGCACCCCTTGATCCAGGTGAGCTTCACTCACTTTGGTTACTTACGTTTACTTAACTTTTTTATTGGGATGATTCACTCGGGTAGATCATTTGCCGCACCCTTTTAAAGTCTACCGAGAGTAAGATAAATTAGCTGCACGTGATTGCCTAGAGGAAACTCGACAAAGTATAAATAATGTTGAGATCTTGCAGCATATAAACACCCGCCAGTGGTGAGATGGTAGATTAGATTGCGCATTATTGATAAATATAAATGTGATGTGTGATATTAATTTAAAAATGAGTTCAAGGACGTAATTATTGAAATTATTTGGTAGCTAGAAAAATAATAATGGGGGTGATGTATACATATGTTGCGTGGAAGATAAATATTAGAATGAGGAAATTAGCGGCGTGAAAAGTTTCCGGATCGATTGACGGTGTTGATTGAATTGATATACTGATAAAGGCTTTATAGCCTGAGGAATATGTAATCACTTGTGAAGGCGACGAGTTACAAGTTGTCAAGGGTGCTGCCTGGGATAATATTTTATATGTTGTTTGAGTTTTATAAGATGCGACGAATTATTCATCATGTGTTTATTAAATATGTATGTATGTTTACTTTTTTTATTAAGGACGTATGGAGGTTTTGAATATTTATATTTTATTGAATAAGTTATCAAGAGATTGACTGATAAATTCAAATAAAATTGAGGCATTATTTTTTTTTTAATTTGATTGATTGAATAAGGGGAAAAAGGCTAATAATTTTTTTAGGTCTTCCATTGAATTATTTATTAAATTTTAAATGAACATGGAGCTTTAATTATTTAAATAAAATAATAATCTTTTAATTATAAAACTAAAACTTTTACTTTTTGAACTATGAAACATAGATTTGATACCCAGCATTTGATGTAAAATTACGTAGACAAGGTTTTAGAGTATTTATAATTATTAATTCATATTTTTCATTATGATTATTATTATCTTTTGATATCTACTAAATGCTAACACAAAAAAATTAAAGTAAGAAAATCTGAATTTATTTTAAATATAAATTTGTAGTGAAACTATCGACTTTAGAAAAAAAAGTTTCAGACAAAAATTGTAGGAAATTTAATTTGCTATAAAAAAGATTTAAAAACTTATTGCCGTACTTCTGATAGTTTCAAAGTTATAGAAAAAATAAAGGGATCAATTAATTAAAAGCAAATATGAATTAATTTAGTTTCTTACTTCAAGTTGTAATTACTTCGTAAAAATTAGAGTTACAGAAAAATGTTATGAGATGATTTTTGAAGAGAATTTAATTAGCTACAAAATCATTCATATACATTTTCGTCATATGTGTACTAGTTCAGCCAGAAATTTAATTTTTTTGCAATAACTTTTGATTGCAAATTTAAATATCTGAAGTAAAAAAAATATTTTTCAAAATTAAATCGACGCCCAGTGAAGCGAATGTGTGTACTGTGTTAAAAACATAAAAAATAACGAGTGCAATAAAATTTTCTAGATTTTTTTCCGGAAGCTTTAACAATAAACCAACAAATATTTTTCAATTATAAAAAAACTAGTTTTCAAATGGTAAATTATATTTTTTTAAATTTATTTCTTACAATTTTTCACTGTTACAGCGTAAAAAAAAAAAAAAAAAAAAAAAAAGTTTTTATAAAAATGTTTATTTTCTTTGAGTAATTTTATTGATGAAAATGTCAGATTTTATCAGTAGTAAAAATAATGTAACACAATTATTAAAAAAAAAAAAAACAGACCATAATTAATTTCAATGATTTATAATTTTTTTAATATCAGAAAAATAAAAATAAATTTTTTTTCCACCCCAGAATTATTAAAACGAATGTTAATATTTACCTATTGATTAATACTCGTCCTAAATAAAAAAAAATAATATTAATATTAATATTAATACAGACACAGCACCAACAGAAGGTTGGCCAGTAATGGTATGGTTCCACGGTGGTGATTTTAACACCGGTACTCCGGCCATGTGGGACGCAACAGTTTTTGTCAACAAGCAAAAGGTCAGAATTATAATCACACAATAATTAATTAAAATCTTAAAACAATTAATTCAAAATATCTTTACAATCTAAGATGCCGTAATTATTTCATGACACAATTACCTTAAATTATTTTTATCATATAAATAAATCCTACTGTAACAATATAGCCCGCGATTTAAGATATATATTTTTAGACAGGTAAAATAATATAAAAATCAATGTGTAGTTCAAGGCCACTGCATGCATAAAAAAATGTCTTTGCATTGTAAAAAATTTTGAGTGAATCCGGAGATCTGAATTTTATTTAAATCTGCATTCACTCTGAAGATTTTAAATTTCGAAATAAACTTCCCTTGGGATGAATTTCGCTCCGCATTCACTCTGCTAATTTTTTACAGTAATAAAAAAAAACGTACTTATATTTGTATCATTTACCAACAGATTCTCGTGGTGACAGTAGCGTACCGTTTAAACATCTTCGGATTTTTTACAACGACCACAGCGGAAGCACCAGGAAACTACGGAATGTTGGACCAAGTAGCAGCATTAGATTGGGTCCAACAGAACATCCAACACTTCAATGGCTCGCGTGATAATGTTGTGATAGCCGGTCACAATGCCGGAGCAATAAGCGTGGGCTTACATATCCTAAGTCCTTTAAGTAAAGGTAAATTTTCCAAAGCAATAGTAATGAGCGGTGATCCAATAAGTACCGTACGAACACCAGAATTAGAAGCACCAATAGCTGATCAAGTTGGAGAACGTTTCGGATGTGTGATACGTAATCGCACGCGTTTAATGGAATGTTTACGTCGTGCCCAAGCTTCGGTACTACTCAAAGAGACAGCAGACATTGAAACATGGGGTCCAATAATTGACATCACAACTACTAATTCAACTGATCCATTTTTACCAATGCCACCGCGTGATATTTTGGAAATGGGTAATTTCAATGCGGTTCCATTAATGACAGGCTATACGAGTAATGAACAATCACTTGCTTACATCGAAACTCTAGAAAGTCCAGAAGATGAGGGAAAATTGACGTTCAATAAATTTGATACGTTAATAAGAGACGAAATACTTGCGTCTGTCAGTTTGAATAGCGACAACAGTTCAACTTGTGAATCAAAACCTCACATGATCGCTGACGCTGTTATATTTTTTTATAAACCGTACCCACATACAGATGATACAAGTGTTTATAGAGATCGTTATCTATCGTTACAGACGGAAAAAAATTACGCTGCTAGTTTAACTTTATTGGCCTCACGTGTGTCAAAGCAAAAAGATACGTTTGTATATCGGTTTGACTACAGACCAATAACACAACTGGTGGTCCGTGATATCCCCGAATGGGCAGGTGTACCTCATATGTTTGAATTACCATTTGTCTGGGGACTGCCTCACATGTTTGCAAGCTCAATACTCTGGCGTAGTAGTGATAAAAATTTGGCTGACGTTATGATGATGATGGTGGGGAAATTTATACGAAGTGGTAACCCTTCGCTGGATATTGTACAGTGGGATCCTTTCAATGAACAGTCACCTGGTATATTGACTATTAATAGGACTATCAGTAAGAGCGACGTCAATGCTATCGATCATAGAATTTTGGCATTTTGGAATGAGTACTACCCGAATTTAATTCAAGAGACTACTAATTTTTGCTGCAATAACACTAATTCTGGTGCGGCAGCTAGAAATTTTCGATGGGAATATTCTCTTAATTATAATGTTATTGTAATTGGTACTTTTATGGTGATTTATCTTTAATTATTGTGTATATAGACTTTAATTAGATGTATAATAAATGAAAAATTAATTTTTTTAAAAACAATTCGTAATTATTTATTCATCTAAAATTTAGGGGCTTTTGATGATTCGTTAATTTTTTAATTATTTTTAGGAAAGTTTCTTTATTTCTAAATAAAATTTATGGTGGAAGTAATAATGTTTTATACGATAAATATTTCGCGATAAAGATAGTACAGTAAATTTTTTTTTGATGAAAAAGAAAAAGATACTGAAGTTAGTCAACATCTAATTAAAAATTTTTAATTTTAAAAAATATAAATTTTTAAAATTTTTTTAAACTTTTGTTCAAACTGAAAAGAAAAAAATATTTGCCGGAAATTTGTAATAAAGTAAAAGCCCCTATACCCGCTCACTTTTCATCGGAGTGAGATTAAATCACTCAATATAAATTAATAAATAAAATGAAAAACCATATTTTTTTTATAATTATTTTTTGAAGTTTCGAGTATTAGAATAAAATTTTAGTTTGGAAAATAATATTGATAATTAATTATTATTAATTTTTTAAATAAGGTCCTTGAGTGTATCCATAGTCGCTCACTAAAAGTTGTCATGTACCATTACTCAATCAACACATGGCCCTATAGTCGCTCAAAGATAATATCAATTAAACTGTGATAAGTTTATTGATTTGGACAAATAATTTATAAATTATACTACTTTATTCTTTCATAATATAAAATTTCATGAATTTTAAAAATATATTTAATAAGATATAGTTATAACAATTATTAAAAAATTTGACATAACCTAAATTTAATCTAACGAATGAACGTTAAAGTAAAAAATGCCCGGCTTTGCGCGATTTTGAAAAATCATTTAATTTAAATTTATAATCTATTATAAAATAATTTGATACGTGATACTTTAATATATTTAGATTCACAAATAATTATTTATCAATAATAATATTTTTAGTTGTAATTTTTTTTTATAAAAATTATAAAAAAACGCTTTAAACAATTAAAGTGAGCGACTAATGGTACCGAGCGGGTATAGGGGTTTTTAACTTAATTATATTTAAATAAAAAAATTAAATTTCAGTCAAATTTACGCATAGAAAAATAAAAAATAAATTTCTTGTCCAAGGTGTTTCTAATAATTTAAGCGCTCAGGTGTACCGGAAGTGTGCGCGATAATTAATTCAAGAAATTAAAGTACTAACCTCAAAAAATAAAAATAAAATAGCAATTAAATTATCTTTAATTATCATCAAAAACCGACCAGCATTTAAAATACACAGAAATCTATACTCTATCAAATGCTAATCAATTTATAATTATTCCAACGCGTTAAGCCCAACAAGTTTTTCAAACACATTGGCATAAAATTTCTTTTAAAAATATAAATTTCCGAAATATTTATGACCCTGAAGTGAGCAGACAGTTAACAATTTTTAAGATTTTTCAACAGATAAATTACAAAAAAAAAAAAAAAAAAAAAAAATATGCATATGTAGAAAATTAAAAAAACTATAGGAGCAATTTTTTCAAATATTTTTTTTTTATTAACCATTTTTAAAAAAAAATTATTAGACGTCTGCTAACTCCAGTATCATAAATATTTTTGTTTTTTTTAGAATTCACATAAATTTTCTTAACATACTTATTTAATATGAATAATCTTATCTCTCAATTTAAATGGTTTAAATCAATATAAACATAAAACTCATAGATTTAAAAGGATTATTAATTAATTAATAATTAACAAAAATTAACATTTACTGAATTTTTATTACTTGCGTTCAAATACGGAGATATAGAAAAACATATATTGTTTAGGAAACAAACGATTGATAACTTATTAATATTTTGATGCTTTGATAATTAATAATAATAATATTAATAATAATAATAATAATAGTAATTAATAATAATAATTAATAATCATTGTATGTACCATCTATATATAATAATAATAATTATAATTATATAAGAGAGAGATAGGTGCGCGTCGAATGCATAGGGGCTGGTGACCTGTGCACGCGCACATAAAAAAAAAGAAAAGTCAACATATTCCTTCTCATTTATCTTTTTTTTTTAAACTTCCTAAATACATAATATTATATAATAAAAAAAAAATTTTTAAATGTAAACCTACAGAGATAACCATTGGCCGCGGGGTCTCGCACTTGTTCTCATAACTTTTTAAATTTATTTTTATTTATTATCGTTATCATTTCTCATTCTATTTCCGTTATATTTATTTTTTGTGCGCTGTTGTCGCGCGTGCACATGAGCCACCCCGAGACAAACTTATATACAATTTTCTGCCCCTCCGTCGTCAATATTGTTGTTGTTATTAACTACAACCGTCTCTCATTTTTTATTCCTATCTGCTTTTATATTTTCTTTATTAACGAGCATTCCCCTTGATCTTAATTACTTAACTTCATTTTATTTCATATTATTATTATTATTTTTTTTTTTTTTAATATTCAGCAACGTCCCGGATTTTTGTCTTCATTCATTTTCTTTGCTCGTACTTTTCATACCCGATTGTAGTTCTTAAAAATTTTTTAGTTATTTTATTTATTTGCTTTTATTATTATTATTTTTTTTTCTTTCTTTTTTTTTTTTTTTTTTTTTTTATTTATTATTATTTTACTCTGTGTGTCACGTTAGTTATACGTGGCAAGAAGCACGTCAACTTTACAAAAGTAGGCACAACGATTTCTTTTTTTGTTTTATTTTTTTCTCCGGTGATTTTTTGTTTATTTGTCGCACGAGGTCATAAAAAATCTGTAATAATAAAACATTCAAATATTAATTATGTTTTTTAAAAAGAATTTTTATAATTATTTGAATTAATAATTCATACACTGTCAAAAATCGGGAGTGAATATGGATTTTATTTAAATCCTAATTCACCCCGTCACTGAGTTCCAGAGTTTTTAAAACGATCACTCTGAATACGGAGTAAATCGGAAGTTTATTTTTCAGAGTAAACTTCACTTCGAAATTAAATTTTTAAAAAATCAGTCACCCACTCTGCATTTACTCATAATTTACTCCAGATTTGATCCGCTTTTGTTCCCTAAAGTTTCTATACTGTAAAAATATTGCAGAATAAATGCGAAATGGATGATTTTTTTATTTATTATTAATTAATTAAAAATTAAGATAAAAATTGAATAATTATTCATAAATTACTAATTGTATAAATAATTTATTTATAATTTTTTTAGAAAAAATTATTTTAATAAGAGATAAATTTATTTTAAAATTAAAACTCGGTAATAAGAGTGGATAATTAAATAAAATTTACAGTAATTTTGAAATCACTCCGCTGACGAGAACTCTATTTGTACCCGAAGTTTTTTTTTTAAACTCTAGAACTTTAAGTAACGGAGTAAATTAAAAAAACTCTAAACTCACTCCCGATTTTTTTACAATGTACATATATTTATATTTGAAAACTTACATCATAAACATTAATTTTAGCTTTGGCAGAGGTCTCCATAAAGGCGCAGTTGAATTGCCGTGCAAGATTAACACCTTGGTCTTTACCCACTACCCTTTCGTCTTCCAAGTCGCACTTATTACCAACTAATACCATTGGCACGTCATCGGTATCTTTTACCCGTAATATTTGTTCCCGAAGATCTTGAAGATCATTAAACGTCGATTGTGCGGTTATCGAATAAACTAAAACAAATCCTTGTCCATTTTTCATGTAAAGATCTCTCATAGCCGTAAATTGTTCCTAAAACAAATAAATATTAATATCACTAATTATTAACTGAAATAATTGCACAGAAAAAAATTATTCCTAAGTATTTTTTCAATTTAAAAAATAAAAAATTAATAACTTTTGATCCTAATTATAAATATCCCTTTAATAAAAATAAATTTTTAATAATATTTGAAACGTTAAATTACCAGTTGCTAAATTTTTACTAAAATTTTTCCAAGAAAATTTATTTATGTTCAAAATATTTAACTATTTTACATTAAAATTTTTTTAGTTATTTTTATTGCAGTAATAAATTGCATTACAAACAATATTCGCTACTGACATTGAGTTAAATTTGATGATCAATAACTAGGTCTTTTAGAGGCTCGGTAACTACACCGTTAATTTTTAAAGGTCATAAACTATGACTATGAGTGGTTTATTTTCATAAATGATTTAAAATGGTCTATTTATTTTTAAAAATCATTAAATTCCTTAGAAATTACCAAGCGATGTATTGACTTTTTTTTTATATAATTTATATTAAAATGTATTTTTGTGAAACGTGATCCGCAATCTTTAAAGGGTCAGAAACTGGGTCACTTATCTTGCGACCAATTAATTAAAAAATAACAAACTAACTTTCATATTTTTTATTTCTATAGGTTATTTTTTTCCCATAAAGAATTGTGGTTTATAGATGCAATAAATTTACTTTTATAATAAAAAGTTTATTAAAAAAAAAATATAAAAAAAAAGAATATGAATTACCGTGCCAGCTGTGTCGAGAATTTCCAGCATACATTGCTGACCATCAACTTCGACTTGTTTGCGATAACTGTCTTCAATGGTTGGGTCATATTTCTCAACGAATATTCCCTGAACAAACTGAACAGTGAGGGCTGATTTGCCGACACCTCCACTACCCAACACTACTATTTTATATTCACGCATTCTCTTCCTTTTTTTTTTACTCTTCTAACTAACTATTCTTGTCGTGTCACAGCCGCGGGGTCACCGAATTCGCCACGTCTTGTCTTCCTGTCGTCTCAGCAACGAACTATACCTGCAATCATATTTAAATATATATGTCTATTAGTTATTTAATTTATAAAATTTTAATCATTTTAATTATAATATCACAACTCAATACAAATTTATTTATTCATTATTTTTTTTTTTTAAGTAATAATAAATATTTTCATATTTTAAGACTTTAATTAAAATATTTATCGAATTAGTAAATTCTACAAACAATTAGGGGAAGAGGGGGTAGGGGGGGCAAAGGGGGGTAGGGTAAGCAAAATGGGGTGCCTCCAAAATTTTACAAAAAAAAAAAAAATGTTATATTTTAAATGGTTTTTAAAAATTCCAAAATCACTTTTGTAAATATAACTGAGCGTTATTTTGAATTTTTTTTGTTAAAATTTTTCAAAAATCAATTGTCAGTTGAAAAATATTAATGACTTTTATGATAAAAACTATTAAAAATTTGTTTTTCTTCTTTTGTATCCAATAATCATACAAAGTATTATTTTTCTTCATGTAAATTACTTGCAAAAAAGTTTAACTTAATCAAATTCATTTAAAATCCAGAATTTTTTTTTCACCTTTTTTCGGGAGTTCCTCTTTTTGCCCGCAAAAATAAAAAAAAATTTTTTTTTAACGGTAACTAAACGTTTTTTCTATTTACTTTGAACATCATTAAAAACTTGATATTTCCTTAAGTACCCCGTTTCGCCCCTCTCTCCCCTACACTGCAAAAAATTTGCGGAGGGAACACGGATTGAAATCGAAATGAATGAGGATTTAATCCCCTTGGAGTAAAATTCACTCTGAAGAGAAGTTTATTTAAATTTTAAAACTCTGAATCAAAGTGAACGGGAATTTAAATAAAATCCATAATTACTCTGAATTAACTCCCGACTTTTTAAATAGTAGAACATTTCAGATTAATTAAAATATAAATTAAAAATATTTTATTGATAAAAAAAATGTAAAATTGTTGATTGAAATGGGAACAAAAATTCATCCAACTGAACAATGATTTCTCGTTACTTTAGGCAACAAACTAGTATATCTATAGCATATTGAAGTAAAAGGACAGAGATTGGTTTGAATACCAAGTTCCCATACATATATACATATATATACAATAGTCTATCGTAAGGATGCCTATTGTGAGATATTGAATACAAAGTTTGGAGAAGTTTCAAGTAAATCGTTGATAGGATTATGTATAGAGAAATAGCAGGCCTTCTCTCATCCCTCTGATAGTAAGTATTATATTATACTTGATCTATCTACATATATATATATATATGTGTATATCCATCAATTAATTAATTTCGAAACGTCTAGACTTTAAAGTGCATCCTGATAGTACAAGTCCACTCGAGTCCCCACAGTTAAATAAACGTACATAACAACAAGTGAATGAAACCTTAGCATATATATTTATATATGTGTATATTTATATATGTAAAGCCTTTGAAGCAAAATGTGAATGAAAGCGAAACGCAATCTAGCAATAACGCTAATTAGACCGCAAAGTCATAATTTTTTATTTTTTTTTATACATACTATGAGTTGTTAAATATTTTTAGAGCATTTAGTATTTATATATTTTTTTATTTCGGTATGTATTTTTTTTTTCAACAAATCGACTGAAACACGAGCAGCTTGAACGCGATAATGAGTAAGTAGATGGAAAAATGTGAAAACGATATATATATATATATATATAGATATATAGATATATATATATAGATATATATTATGTTCACGGTGTGCTTACTCACTGAAACTATAATTATATACCCATGAAATGAATCATCAGTCGCTAATCAGCGTGTATTTTTTTAAAAATTGTTACGTCATTGTATCTGAAGAATAGAAATAATTTAAATATGAAATACTTATTTTTAAAAAATGATCATTTGAGTAAAGAATTATGGACTTATCTATTTTTAATCACTGAAAGTGATTAATCTCTTCAACCTATATCGTTATCTAAAATTTTTTTTTACACTAAGTCATTTTATTTTTTATTTTTTATAACCCGCTTTAAGTTAAATAAAAAGCTTCACATTCAAAAATTAAAATTTAAAAAAATCAGCTCAATATCACGATCCTGATAGTAAAAATAGATTTACTTGTACCCGTTTTCCCGATCCTAAATGTTGAAAAAATTTTTTTCCAATAAACATTACTCTGAAAAATAAATTCAATCAATTTGTAAGCTACAGTTGCAAAAAAAATGTAAAAGTCTATTATCACATGAAAATAAAATTTTTGAAATAAAAAATATAAGTTTCAGTGAAATCTATTTAACAAAAAATAAACAAATCTTTAATTCAATTGAAATGTTTGAGCAGCAACAATAGATGTATTAAAAATTTTATTAAACTATTGATTGAATTCTTTATTTAATCATTTTCTTTTTCTAAGTGTTTGCCAATAGAAAATTTATTGGATTAAGGTTATATTGAATCACGTTGAATCAAGTAGTGCTCTCAAGTTTAATCTATTCTGCTATCGATTCACGTACTAATTCTCAGTTGGACCTAAAAGCTTCAAATTGAGAGCTTGTTACAGCTCTTACACGATAGCTCCTCTCTATGTCCATTCTCTCTTGTCTCAATTCTCTTACTCTCTCTCGCTTTCTATCTCTCACTATCAATCGGCCTCTATACATATATATATATATATATATATATACATTATTCTCTGATGTATTTGGCCTTTCCTCATATCGGTTTACTATATATACACCCAAACTCTGCTACAGCCTATTATATATCTAACCACTTACACACTAATACACTTTCATAGCGTCCACTTTGAACTGTAAATACGTTATCTGCTTCAACAAGTGTCGATACACTTGATCACGCGAAAACCACTTCTCTTAGTTTACTTTACCTTCTTCTATTATTTTATTCTTTTGATCTTGCATACTTTTGTCAGCATTTTTCATTATTACCCTACTAATAAAGGTCAACAAAAATTTCAAATTCAATTACTATTATAAATATTTATATAATAGAAAATAATTACAAATAATTCATTTGAATATTCATATTTTTTTTAATTCAAAGGGGCACCACTAGTGTGACCGCCTGAAAAAATGATTTTTGAGAATTTTTTTAAAGAAAGCAACTGCATAGAATGTTTTAATATTTTGAAGATATATTTTTGGGTATATAATAAATATGTGGTAAAATTTGTGGACCAAAAAATTCAGTGAGTTGCTCGCAATCTCCCAAGGCTCAAAAAAAGTACCTTCACTGCAGTGATTTTTTCAGTGCATGAAATCAAAAAAACCAAAAAGTTTATTAAACTAGAAGGTATTTCTCGTACCATGACCCGCGAGTTAAGAAAAAAATTTAAATTTAACAAAATGGCGGGTTTTTAAAAAGAAAAGTTTCAAATTTCGCGCGAAAACTTGATGATTTTTGGCCTGCCAAAATTACATTTTCTATGCGATAGGAAAACTGGAGGTTCATCATATGGAGAAAAATATAAAAAAAGCCGCAATTAGAATCAAATCCATCGGATGATTTGTCTTCAAATTATAACTGCGGCAAATTTGAAAAATGTATTTTCGAGAATCGATCAGCGGCTGCTCTTCAGATGGCTGTAATTCAAAAGAACTATTTGAAACATGTAGTTTAAATTTTAGTTATTTTTGAAAGTATAGACTATCGAAATAAGTAAAAACAAATGATTTTTTCAAAATTTCATACTAGTAGTGCCCCTAAAAAAAATTTATCAATTGATTATACTTTCTAAAAATGTTTTGGATACTATTGAGTAGGCATATTCATATTAAATTACATAACAGTTTGGATAAATGTAATTGATTGTAATGGTTATCTCACGAAGTGTTGAACGACACCGATCGGAATTGGAGCGAGGTAGATTCGTTGCTCGGGTAGTAGTTTTGGATAGAACAAGCTCCCTCGGGGTTGATTTTCCTGTCATCCCTGGACTACGAGTTCATTCGAGCATTGAACACGACCTGAGTTGACCTATGGTCAGTCCAGCTGTAGCCAATAACTCGAGAGTTTGCTATCACTCCAACTTCCCAATACGATGTGTTACTAAACTGTTAACTTATATTACGTATATATATATATATATATATATATATATATATATATATATATATATATATATTGAAAACAATTATCTCTACAGTATAGTGGTTTCGTAACTCTTGTCTAATGGAAACAATCAAGGAGATTTATTTTCTTATTAATACTGAGAAAAAATAAATTATTGTAATTGGGTCTACTTGGAAAATACTTTAATTTATGTATTGAGATTTTGTTATCTTGATGTTTAATAATGTAATTATATACTTTTAAACAATTGCTTTTTTTTTTAAATTAATTATCAAATAATTATTTTAGTCATGATATTTGCATTAGTAAAAGTAATTTTAAAAATAATGAAAAAAATTTTTTTCATAATGATGACTAACAATATTTGTTGTTTCAAATTGTATCTAAGTAACGGTCCCAATTATTGGTATTTGATTTTATTTAACTATTAAATTAACATTTCTGAAAGCTATAACTATTTTTAGTCTACAAAATAAATTCAAGTCTATAAATTCATTTCTGAAAAGATTAAACGAAAAATATTTAATGTCGTCACGTTTCTAAAAATAGTCCGGGAGCTCTGGATCTTATAGATTATATAACATATTTATATTTATTAAAAAATTATTAGTAAAAATTATTTATTACATCAATGAAAAAAGTAAAAAATTAAATGTGTTAAAAAAAATTATTTTTTTAATAATTAATTAAATAAATAATTTTTAGGGTCAACTATAGTTTCTCAATCTTATACACAGAAAAAAATGACTTTTATTTCAAAAATTAATTTTTTGTCTAAAAAATATTTTTTTTTCCCTCTGCAGTAAATTACAAATTCGAAAATTCTATATGATACACATACACTAAAAAGTCGAAACTAAAGATGGATTTTATTTCAATCCGAATTTAATTCATCTCTCAGAGTACGGGAGTTTTCAAAAAAATTACTCCGCGTAGCAATAGAGTTTGTTTCTTCAGAGTAATTTGGGGTTTATTACAATCGGCATCCACTCCGATACAGGGGTTTACTGTTAAAATAAATTTCCTCTAGTGAATTTAACTCCAAGAGGGTTAAAGTGATTCTCAGACGGTGCCCCCACTTTTTAAAAATATTCAATGATATCAAATTAAAATGACAAATTTAAAATTTTGGAAATGAATTAAGAAAAAGTTAAAGGATAAATTGAAAAACAGACAAGGCAGTTACAATTGTCAACGAGACAGATTTAAAAAAAAAACTATTTACAGTTGATGTCAATTCGGAAATAACCAAAATTTTTTTAATAAATTTCAGTAAAATCTTCATGTCAGCATTACAATTTATAATGTCAAATTTTCCAAGCTAAAATTTATTTAAAAAATTTTAACTCCTAGTTGATAACTAGGCAGCAATTTTTTAAAAAATCTATCTCTGTGGAATTGTAACTGCGTTGTCCTTTTTTCAATTAATTTTTTAATTTTTTTGAAATTAATTAATAAACTTTTAATACCGTTGACAGTTCAAGATTGAATAATTTTTGAAAAGTGAGAGACACTGTCTGAGAATGCCCTTAAACAAATAAAAAATAACCTGATTCACATTCACTCCGGATTTAACCCGCATTAATTTCGTAAATTGTATACAGTGTATAAATTATCAAAAGATGAATACTAACGAAGAGAACAAGAATTTGTGGAATCTAGCTTTAGCGGATTTTTAATAAACAGAAAAATAAGTACATAGAAGGCCAGGTGGAAGAATAGCGATATAGTGATTATCAGTAGTAGTAATAGTAGTAGTAGTAGTAGTATGTAGAATGTAGATAGTAATAGTAATGTTGCATGGTGAGCCGCTATAACCATTCTATTGTGCAGCAAAGTATGTCACAGTGACTTGTTCCCCTTGTATTCTTCTCTTATAAGCTCATCCCGACCAAGAGTAGATGGTATATATCCCGGATCTCTACTACTGAGCTCCGGACTCTAGACTTTAGATGAGACCTGTCGACGATACTCGCAACTCACTCGCGTATTCGCTTGCTCGGCCATTTGAGGCTTGTGCCGACTAGTCAACTTCCTGTTTCAGTTTCTTCCGTCCAATATAAAGTCAAGTGTTTCTTTTAGCGTATATACATACTGCACACTTGTTTAGTAGACAAAAGAAATTTTATTTAAATTACCAACAAATTTTTAATTGATAATTTAACTATTATAAATTATTTAATCAATATTATTCTTGATTACTCTAGTGTTAAATTGATCAAACAATAGTTCTATTAAGTTTTTAATTAAAAAATTTTTTTTTCTGTTCATTTGTACAGCACGGGAACAATGATCAAAGACCATTGTTTGCTGTGTAGTAAAATAAATTATTAAAATAAAAAATAAAATTTATTCTTGCTTTAGTAGTTTACAAATATTAAATATTTCATTTATTAAAGTGTATCCACTCCACGCGGAAAAAACAGAGTATTAAAATAATAGTAAAAAGTGGAACCTGTTATCAATAATTAGTACTATTATGTACTTAATGCAAAGTAGTTTACTAATTTTTGTAGATTCCTAAAAACTACTATCAATTATTTCAAAAAGTAAGTGAATATTATTACTTTTAGGTATAAATACGTGACTCATTAGTAAAAGTTAATTAATTTATGGCATAATCTATTAAAAAGTAATGATTAGTCAAATTAAGAACTTTTTTTTTTTCAAATTAGTAATTTTGGAGTGACTCCGATTCAGACTTTTAATATTAAAATAAATTTTTCTTCCAAGTGAATTTTACTCCGAGGATTTACTCCGGAATTTTTTTACAGTACAATTTTTCCCTCTTTAATCCCCAATTTATTTTAAGATTCAAACTCCGGTTCAGAGTAAAATTCACTTATAAAGAGAGTTTATTTTAATATTAAAATTCAAAATCTGAGGGAATGGGATTTAAATAAAATCCACGTCATTCCGAAATTACTTCTCTAGAAACCCAACTCCCTATTTACTTTCTATGCAGAGTGATTTATTCTAAAAATCCGGAACTCCGAGTGACCGAGTGAATTCGAATTTAAATAAAATCCGTAATTATTTCATATTCACTCCCAATTTTTTTTTCAGAGTATGAATTATTAATTAATAAAAAAGAAAAAAAAATAATATAAAGAAAAATTCAATTTAATTATTTTGGATCTCAGCCAAATTAATTATACTCAATGTCATCTCATATCATTTAGTGAGTTCACTTGAATAACTCCAAAGTATAATATTGATCCTCTAGACAATTATTTATTAGAATTGAATTATACATGAGATAATTAAATTGTTAACTTGAGCACACAAATAATTAAATTTGTATACTTAAAACGTCATTAAAATATTTTGAAATATATAATCTGTCATTTGTAAATTTAATTTTTTTTTTTTTAATTTAATTAAGAAAATAAAATAAATGTAAGAAATTTTATTCAAAATTCAACTTTGTATTTCAAGATAAGGAAATAAGTTTTTTCATAAAAAGTTTTTGAGGTCACTGCGTTGACTCAAAAAAAAAAAAAAAAAAAAAATAATAATATAACGGAAGGGAAAAAAGCTTTGTCATAGCTGCTTGTCGCATCCATCCTTACCGGATCGTTTGTTTCATATATAATATTTATATGCATGATGTAGGTATGTATAAATATAAATATATATGTATATATATATTATGCAGTTATGTGTGATAAATTTATATATATCAAAACATGAGTGAGTTTATATGCATCGTAATAAATATAATGTGCAGTGAAAACGATCCATTATTGCAGCGTTGTGGTTTCATATGTGGTATCACACACATATGAAATAATATCGAATTAAATTAATCAATTTTTAAGCTTATGCATAGTCCACATTTTTCAAATTATTTAACAAACAATTTTTTTTTTTTATGAGTTTACCGATAAACTAATTTTTAATTTATTAAATATTATTCAGTATGTTATTTTTTGAGAGATTTTATTTAAATTTTGAATACAAAATCTCCAATAATTTGGACAGTAGCTAAGTTGCGGCGCGCGTTTCCCCGGAAACAGTCTCGTGGATCGATTTTACCTCGACGATTTTACGCTTCGGCACGAATAGAAGCTGAAGCGAATCTATATAGAGAAGAAAAAGACGAAATATATATATAGGTATATATATAGATATATATACCTTAATGGAAAAAGGGAGGAAAAGATCTTGTCGCTCGACTTACTCAAGATATTTTTTTTGTCTCAGGCTAACCTAATGATAAAAAAAATTATCGGTTGGTATTTATTTTTTCTTGTCTTTCACTCCGCTAATAATTATTGTCATTAACCTAATTATTTTTTTCACCACATGACATTTATTTATTACATAAAACAATCGTTTTTATATAAGATGTTATTAATTGAAACAACCTGACATTTATTGCTACTGATACTGCAAATTAAATAATTTTTTTTCATATAAGTTATCATTTACTTCTGTATTTCATTTTTTATTATTATTAATAAAAATAAGTGTAAATAAAAATAGTTTAATTATATGAGTAAATAAAATTGAGCGAATATTTTTTCATTGCTTAATATAAGTTGCTCGTTATTGTTCATCCAAGCAAGCAGTACTCACTGGAAACAACTTTGCTGATGAGATTTCCGTTTCACTGGTGAAACATCATGGGACCAGGAAAAGCGTCCGTGAACCACTTTAAACTCGTTATGCGGTTATAGGGTCGTCGTATGGCGTTGTAAATATATATATATATATATACATACGTAAGCAAAATATGAACACAAGGAAGAAAGGGAAGATTTCATTGCCTCAGTTATAGTTTTACTATTATTTACAAAAGTTAAAAAAATTTAATAACAATTTTACCTCCAGGTCTATTGAAACAAAAAAAAACCTCTACGGAAACTAGTGATATAACAGTTGTCGATAACGAACATTGATGAAGGACACCAGAATAGAGTATAAAATCTGTTTTATTAAACGAGAGATCGTCACGATCCAACATCGTTATCCATCACGTGATCTTGTTGAAATATATACATATATATAAGAGTAAAGTGAACCAACTTTAAATATATAACGTTCATCACGATCTTTGTTCGTCATCACCCTGGCACTGTGATTGGTGTTGACCTATCTAGACCTATCTATACCTACGGAAGCTGCGGAAGCTTTCATTTATATATAGACTTAAAAAATGTATATATATGTATTAGAGGATATATTACACGTGTATAAATTACTCAACACTAATAATATAAATAGTTGTAAGTAGTGAGCTTACATTACAATTGGTATTATCGTAAAATAAATCGTAGTTATTTCTCACGCCCGCGCACTCTTATTACTGTAGATCAACTACTCTATGTAGTGCAATGTGTGAGAGTTGAGCGTGCGAGTTATTTTATCTGTGATGAATCGTCCGAGGATTTAGACTTTAATGATTTTAACCCCTTTCTATATATGTCTGTAGTTTGTAACAAAACTAAGTATAACTATACATCATGTGGAATTTAATACACTTATTCTTTTTTTTTTTTTACATACGGTAATGAATTATCGTTGCGTGTTTGATGCTGTTGTTTATGAGAGAAAATTAATACTGCACTATTTAATTTTTATTTTTATTTACAATTGTCTTATATTACTTTATAACTGCCAACTTATTTATGTATCGGTGACAAAAGATAAAAGTATTTTTAAAAATTTTAATTAACATTTTTGTTTAGAGAATCAAATTAAAAAATATTTTATTGACTTGATAAGGTAAAAGCACCTATACCCGCTCACTTTTCATTGGAGTGAGATTAAATTACTCAATATAAATTAATAAATAAAATGAAAAACCATATTTTTTTTTATAATTATTTTTTGAAGTTTCGAGTATTAGAATAAAATTTTAGTTTGGAAAATAATATTGATAATTAATTATTATTAATTTTTTAAATAAGGTCCTTGAGTGTACCCATAGTCGCTCACTAAAAGTTGTCATGTACCATTACTCAATCAACACCTGGCCCTATAGTCGCTCAAAGATAATATCAATTAAACTATGATAAGTTTATTGATTTGGACAAATAATTTATAAATTATACTACTTTATTCTTTCATAATATAAAATTTCATGAATTTTAAAAATATATTTAATAAGATATAGTTATAACAATTCTAAAAAAATTTGACATAACCTAAATTTAATCTAACGAATGAACGTTAAAGTAAAAAATGCCCGGCTTTGCGTGATTGTGAAAAGTCATTTAATTTAAATTTATAATCTATTATAAAATGATTTGATACGTGATATTTTAATATATTTAGATTCACAAATAATTATTTATCAATAATAATATTTTTAGTTGTAATTTTTTTTTATAAAAATTATAAAAAAACGCTTTAAACAGTAAAAGTGAGCAACTAATGGTACTGAGCGGATATGGGGCTTTGACCAGGTAGGGTATTTTATAGACTGTTAAAATATCGGTCTTGGAGAGCGTGGGTTCAAACCCAACCGATTCTACATTAAATTTCCTTTAAATTGATATATTTTTTATTCTTTTTATTTGTTATTTTATCTTACACCGTAAAAAATTTTGGGAGTGACCGCGGATTAAATCCGAAATGAATGCGGATTTAAATAAAATCCGTAATTACTCTGAATTTACTCCCGATTTTTTTAGTGTAGATATCGAAAGTGTTTTAAAATATAAAAGTTGAGATTAAATACTTATAAAGTAGTAAATAAATCGTTGTTAGTAAAAAGTTATTTTTAAATATTATATTTATAGAAAATAAGGTCGTTGAGGCCATACTTGTTGTATATCCCTTTGGAGTAACGTAGAAATATTCTATAAGAACTTATAACCAGTGAAGTAAAAAAATCTCGAATGATAAAGATTAAACTTTTTTATCCATAAAACTGTAACCTTCACTTTTATTTTAAAATATTAGAAAGTCTTATCTATAAAAAATAATAACGCAATTATTTTTTTTATCGCTTGTGAACATTTTAATCCACACTAAAAAGTGATAATAAAATGAATGAAATAAATATTTAGCTGCGTATGGATAATTTTAATAATATATTTTATATATATAGAAATTCATTAGAAATATTAAAACAGAAATTTTTTAAAGAGAAAGCCAGTAAATATTAAATGAAAAAAGCATAACGGCAGAGTGAAAAAAATATTAATAAAGAAAGAAAATTTCACTGTTTTTTAATTTTCGATCTTAACTGAAAAATATATTCAACTTATAAATTTATTTTTATTTATTTCTTTTATTCATTATTCCATATAGCTCTAAACCGCTACAAAGGAAACGGAAGTTATTTAATTTATAATCACTCTGATAATAGTATTTAATTTTATTCCTTTGTACTTTATGTACAAAGTTGATAAAAAAAAATCCTGCCAAAAACCGTCAGTATATCTCCAGAATTAAAATATATTAACAGTAATATATATATATAATGTTAAATAAAATTTATAATTATTTAAAAATGAATCTATATCGATTAAAAAAAATTTTAATCTTCATAAATTTGATACGCTATGGAATAAAACGATTTCTTGAGAAATCGATTAACAATTACAGAAAGCAGTTGAAAAAAAACCAGCAGCCGTCTAGACTTTTAAGGAATTCTATATTTTATTTCATTCAAGCTGACATTCCAATCGAACTTCCGTTAAAAGATCTTGATGCTTTACTTCCGTTAAATTCGATATCGTTATGGGTTCAACTAATAATATATTTTTAATTTTACAATATATATACGAAAAAAGAAAAACATTAAAAATTAATGTTTTAAATATATAAGAAATTTTAACATTCCTAACAATGAATTTTATAATACGCGTCATAAAATTTTAATCTTTAAGTTACGATTTTTAAAGTTCAAATATTAATTTTTTCTGCATAGACAATGAATTTAAATACCTATCCTATAATTATACATATTTTAATTATAAATATTACAGTACTCTAATGAAAAAAGATGAGCATATCTCGAGCTGAGCTCAGATTTCTTCGATTAAAAAAATGATTTTGAATGAAATCAAATTTTTGCCCTAAAAATATGTTGAAAATTTCCAATAGCATAATTTCTTATAATAAGAAATTACAATACTTCTAAGTCATTTTTTCTCTCAGTGTACATAATAATTGAAGAAAAAAAAATGCCCTTACTCATCTACATCATTTGTCATAAATTATTTTTAATCGACACCGTACAGATTATTTAAAACTTAAAGAGTTTTCAGACGCGAACTGAGATAAGACTAAGACTAAAAAGACCACAAGTTTAAACAGCAGCCGGGCATTGAGTCTGACAGGTTAGCGGAATGAAAGTTTAAACTTCATTATCAACTTTAAGATCGATTCTTGACGTCGTAATGGCATCTTACCCTAAGACTCAATAAACTCTCTTTCCTTAACTATACTTTAAACCGGTAACTTTTACAATCAAAGACATTCAGCCAAATTCACTTTTATTTCTCCTTACTTTCTATTTTGTATTATAAATTCAATAAATTTACTTAGTTTGTCTTTAATACTTATTTAATCATGAAAATAATATTAGTTGTTATTATTCTGTCTCTCGTATTTTTTAAACATCTAATTACTGTTTCATGAGATATTTACATGCTTTAAATAACTTTATGGATTTAAAGTTTATACACATAAATATTTTAATTATTTATGTTGCAATCTTGTAGCCATTAAATTTAAATCTTTTTGTTACCAAGTTTAAAAAATTTTTTTTCATCAAATTTTGCATTTAAATATATCGTTAACAAATTCAGTTACTTGTAAAAAATTGGGAGTGATTTCAAAACGAACTGGATTTCATTTAAATCCAAATTCGCTCCGACTCGGAGTTTTAATATTAAAATGAACTCTTTTTAGGAGTGAATTTTACTCTGACCCAGAGTCAATATTAAATAAAATTTCCTTTAGGAATTAATTTCACTCCAAGGATTAAATAAATGAACAGTCATCCTTTCCGCATTTATTGTGGTTTTACTCCGCGTTCACTCCGTTAATTTTTTACAGCGTAAGCTTTTAATTAATTATTATTTTTTATTAAAAAAAAAAGTTATAAATAAATAGAAAAAAAATTGTTTTGAGAATACGAATGCAGTGAAAAAAAATTTAATTTACTAGAAAGATTACCTCGGGGAAATAAAAGTAATGGATAAAATAATATATCATGCATTTTTAATATCGATTTTTTTTTTTGTTTTTGTTTTATAAAAATAGAGCATGCAGAGCTTTCTCTGAAAAATCCTGCGATTTCACGTTAAATCTATTTCCTAGTGCACACAAGGTGTAATACGGCCTTGAGAGAAAAAAATAAAAAACTAAAAAGATTTTGCACTCTCCCCAGGAAATATGCATTATGCTGATCACGTGATACACAAAGAATTTCTGTATGACCTATTGTCAGTGCGAAAATGCATATGAGAAAAGCTTTTTCGTTATATCCGGTTGTTTTTTTTATAATACGACACAATGTTTCACACAATTTTATCGAAAAAAAATTTTTTATTTAAAACTTGCACTCAATGAAACAAAAAGCTCAAAAAAAACGTCTATAAATCTTTAAGTTTCTATTTATAAACTACTGAAAAAATAAGAAAAAGTTTCAATTAATCACACGACAAATGAAGCAGAAATTATCGCGATTTACAATCAGTTACTTCAAATGAAGCGAAAAAAATTAACCGATCACTAACCTTTCTATTAACGAGATACAGATAATATAACTTTATTGATTATCTTCATCATAGCTACAGTATATATATAATATATGTATTAAAACACGTTAAAGTAATCTAAATAAAATACCCAATTTAAAAATTTTCTTTTAAACTACTTATGAAAAATTCAACTCATAATTTATTAAAATACTTGTTTACTCAAACTTGAAAAAAAACAACAACGATAAGACGGAAAATAGGGGGAAAACTTTATAATTTTACTCAACGAATGACTACAAATTAGTGAAAATAAGTGAATTCAAGAAGACTACTTGGAAAATATTTATTATTACTTGAACCATAAACTTTCCATTTTATCAGAATTAAAATTGACTATGATTTTTTTTAAATTCTTTTTTAGTTTTCGTTTCATTTGGTGGAGCTTTGAAGATAAAAAATATAACTCATACCCACACACGAAGAATATTAAAATTCATATGATTTTTTTTTATCTTTGTCTACAGTAAATTTAGCTTGCTTGCAATTTTCTAAGCTAAAAATCTGTCATGCATATGATATAAACTATAATGTATTCTTGATATTATGTATATATATAGGATTTTGCATTGCAAGTATCATAGGCATTTGAAACAAAGAGAATGGCTAGTAGATATGTGCGGCCTGCAGTTTAGGACCAGCAATATTGCGCTTACATTACATGTACAGTAGAAATATATGTGTACATTATATATATATATATATATATATATATATATATATATATATATGGCTTATTCGCAAATCTGAGTTAGCTATATAATACCTTAACGGTCTCGACAGTATCTCAATCCCGTTGACGGAAGAGAATGGTCTGTAATACTCTCACATTCTAGTGCACTTAGAAATTGTCCTTGAGTAAGTACCTAGAGAGTTTTAAATGTAGATATAGCAAATCACATGACCTCATTATAACCTACTTCATAATACGTTCATTCTTCAATTTTTTTTTTTTTTTTGTTTTATCAATTATAAAATATTTCCTGCTGTCACCTGTCAGTCATGTCACTTTTGAGTGAGTACAGTAACTTCTTTTGTCGTTAAAATTTTTACAAAATCTTAAATATGTAATTAGAAATTACAAGTGAAACTCTTGCGAGTTGTCCTTTTTGTTACAGGATATTTTTTAATTTTTTTTTAAATTATTTCTATGACACGTGTATACATGGATATTTATATACATTAGTCCTTGGTAATGTCCGTGCATATATACTATTTCCCATTAAATAATATTCTATTGTTAAAGCGTGACAACAAGTCAACGACTAATCGATTGTGATTGCGAGATCTGCCCACATTTACTGTCAAACGGATGTTTATTGCAGATCGCGTATATTTCTCAAGGTAAAATTTTCATTTATATTTATTTATCACTTTATTATCTAAAACAATTTCATAATTTTTATACTGACAATTAAAAAAATTAATTATTTAATTATTTTACATACAATTTATTATAAATTTTAAATGTAATAATTTTAGTATTAAAAAAATTAAAAAAAAAAAAAAAGAGAAATAAAATAGTTTTTCACAAAAAAAAAAAAAAAAAAAAAAAAAAAATGAGGACAGAAAAACTAAAATCGGATTATCTGTGTACGAGTTTCAACAAACTTTACTAACCAAGATTTATTTTTAAAATATTGAGGTCACTTTTTTTTATTTTAAATAATTTATCATGAATTTTTTATAAGAGTCCGTGATACTAAAATAAGTATAAAAATTTCATTTATAATATGAATAATTATTTTTTAATAAACGAACTGATTCAAATTTAAATCCATCATTTGTAAAAAATAAATAATGTGTAATAATTATTTAAAATAAATAATGCTATAAGGGCAGATAATATTAATGAAATGAATTTATATTAAAAAGTAATAGTGCGTTAAAATATGACATTTTACCACTCAACTGATGAATATATAGTAAGTAAAATGCGTGTTGGACAATCATAATTATGACGCAATCACATCCACGCAACCCAGTAATTAGTTTTGTCTCTCTCGCGCATATATGACCCACTCACGCGGCTAACGATATTCAATCTCTCTAATGATGACACTCACATTAACTATTATCCTCCATTATCCGCAAATTTATTAACAAAAGTTATACATTTCATCATCCATCAATCCATCCATTAATAAATAAATCGTTTTTTTATTTACTCGGGAAAAAAAATTTTTATATGATCGGTTATTATATATATATGATTAGAAAAAATCATTTTTTCCGGGTATATATAACTTTATATGAATAAGACTTTATCGCATATTATATGATTTTATATGAGTCACTTTTATATGATTTATATATGATCTTATTAGAATTTTTTTTCCCGGGATAATTTGAAATTTAAATTTAACAAAATCATTGAGCATGTAAACATTGAACTAATCTATTATAAAAAAATTAATTATGGGGGGGGGGGGATTTAAAGAAATGTGACGTTTGCAGCTCATCAAACAATTATGCAAATTTTTCTTTCGGTATTTTAAAATTTTATTTCTTTGTTACGAAAGTCATTCATTTCATTTGTAAATATATAAATATTTTTCAAGTGTATATTTCGATCATAATGGAGGGGGAGGAGTCTTTTCATCAAAAATTGTCATGAAAAAATTATAATTGTTGACCGAATATTGATAGGGACGTCGCAGAAAATGTGACGAAGGGGAGAGAGGGTCTAAAAAGGTAAAATTTTGCGTGACGTATTCTATAAATAGCCCTTAAATAAATAAGTATTTTTTTTTATTTAAATTAAAATTAAAATTAAACAAAATCGTTGAGTATGTAAACATTGAACTAGTCTATTATAATAAATTAACAGTCTACATTTCTCGACCTGCACCATTATACGAGTTAATTGTTTCTGACAGGCTGCGATTATGCAATACGACACGACACAAAAGTGATGCTTGTGTGTTAAATAAACTCTCTGTAGCTATAATAGTAACCATGCAATAACACACAATGTACTTAGTAAATAACAACTCAATAATGTATGGAATGTTCAACAGTTATACATTTATTTACTTATCGCGACATAATCAATTTAATAAACAATCAAACTTAGCTCTTCATTATATCAATTGGACCGTATCTAATTTCAAAAGTGAATAAAATTGTTTTATTTATCAAATCAAAAGTAATTATAAATATTTTTTATTGAAAAAATGGAAAAATTTTATTTTTAATTTTTTTTTTCAGTGGCTATCAAAAGTAAAATTTTATAAATACAATATGTTAATGTTTTGTAATTGATATTGTTTGATTAAGACAAATAATAACAAAAAAAACTGACTTTATTTTTTTAAGTGATGTCAATTTAAAAAAGTTTTATGATATCAAAGTTAGTCAACGAATTTGCATCTGAGATTGTCATTTTTGGTTTCTTGGCGGATAAATTTAAAAGTGTCGCTAGAAATTTAGTAACGTGATCAACTGTAATTTCTTTAGTTGCAAAGCGGCTGGATATTATTTATATATAAGTGATATTTGTTATTTTTTGTAGTTACTTTTATTTTTTATTTTTCTCTTATAACTTCTTTATCATCATCCCTGTGATTTTATCTGTTTCTTTGATAAGTAATTATAGTTTATTATTTATTTTTTGCCAATTGTTTCACTAATGTATAATTGCCGAATGGCGTAAATAAAATAAAATAAAAAAAAAAAAATAAGAATAAGGGTAAGCCGAGCAATAAATTGATACTTTAGCTATTTCTCGTGGTTTTTTAAAGAAATAATATGATAAAATATTGATTGATATTGTAATATGATGTTATCAGAAAATTCAATACTTTTTAAAATTTTTTTATAATAAAATTGATAAAAATATTTTTTATTTAATTATTGAGAGTCATCTACTGAACTACTTTTGATCACCTGAAAAATTGAATAAATTTTTGTTACTTTTTTTGTTGATTATTTTTTTTTAATCAGCAAGACGTGAAAAATATTTTTAATTCGTTAAAAAAAATTCAAAAGTAAAAATTAAAAAAAAAAAAAAAAAAAAAAAAAAAAAAAGACAATTTTTTTTATAAACACGTGAATGAAACATTCATCAGTTTTTTATTTAACGGTAACATATGAAGGAAGCTTTTGAAAGCTCGTTATAACGTACCCATACAAAAACCACAGAATACAAAAGCTGAATAGCAACGAATGCTTTTCTCCATACATCCATCCATACATATACATTGTGGTATTCTGTAGTAATGTAGTAGTATAAATATAGTAAAACCAGGAGGTTTAAACGGAAACGATCCTTCGATATCCGCAGTTATGTAGTTGGTAATGGAAAATTGAGGGTTTGGTTTGGT
Organism: Microplitis demolitor; assembly: GCF_026212275.2. Classification (NCBI taxonomy): domain Eukaryota; kingdom Metazoa; phylum Arthropoda; class Insecta; order Hymenoptera; family Braconidae; genus Microplitis; species Microplitis demolitor. The sequence goes on along the minus strand of NC_068547.1, from coordinate 6,179,684 downwards.
ACTCGCGCGCGCGTCTCGCGGCCTTGCGTGACACCATACAGTTGAGTGAGTCATATGCAGCTCGCGGCACACCAGCACCAGCAGCAGGTTCGTGAACCTCATGCGCAGTGTATTCACCGGGGTGTTGGCTAACCCTGGCTAAGTCATTGCTTTCTCACTTTATATTTTCATTTTTTCTTCACCTCGTTTTCTCTTTTTTTCTTTGTACTATACTAAGTCTATCTTTTCCCTGTCCCATTCCCCTTGAGCAGCCTTCCGAGTTTAGTTTTTATCTCAAGCTACATATACACTTTATATCGTTGAGGAGGGTTCACTTATTCTTTCTTCGTCTACTATGTGTCTATACTCTTTTTACTCGCTTACTTGGCTCTTCTTCGTAGCTTTACTTGTTCTCGCCTCACACATGACTCTCATCGCTTGTTCCTTCAATCTTCTCTTCTCTTCTCTTCTCGTTACCATCGTCTCCATATTCTTTCTTCTCAACTCATCCTAGTACACACTGCACTCTACAGTTTTACTATATCATTTTTATTTTTCATATTTGAATATAAAGTACACGAGAGTCCTTTACTTGTTGAAAAAATATTCCATTGAGTGAATCCGTTTAAATCTTCTCTCAATATAATATTTAAATCTTTTATTTTACTTCTCTCATTCTTTATCTTTCAGAGTATTATTCTCTTAGACTAGTACGGCTAATGAAATTTTTAAAAAATCAGTATTGAATAATAATAATAAAAAAGAAAAGAAAAAAAAAGATAAAATTAATTGTAATGAGTTGATGGGGATTGAGAAGACGGAGATAATTGAATGAACATAACAAGCCGTCGAGTGGAAAATGGTGAATGCAAATCAAGTCAAAAAAAAATAAATAACAGAGAGAAAAAAAGTTAATAGATTAAAGTAAAGACGCTTTTAATTTTAAATTATCACCGATGATACTGAAGTTAGCTGACGTCTATTCTTTAGATTTTTTCAAAAATGATAAATTATTAAAAAAAAAATTATTTTAAAACATTGCACTTGGAGTTTTTTAAATTTTCTACATGTGCATTTTTTAGTTTCTTTTTTTTCTTGTAATTTAATTGTTGAAAAAAATTAAAAAATTGTTAATTGTGTACTAACTTGAGGATCATTAACCAATACTGATTTGTCTGCTTTAATTTAAACATTAAATGCAATTTAAACTTTTTAATTAATCATTAAACTTATAACTCGAAGAATTAACGTAGCAAACTTTTATTAAACTTTATTTTCTTTTTTTTTAACGTATGAATTATCATTACATTCCCAATAAAAGTCAACGGTAAATTTATTTAATTTTACTGATAAAATATTAAATTATAAATTTATATCTTCAGATAATTTATTTATAAATTAACAATATATATATAAGAATATTGTCTATAAGTAAAAATAAGAAATGTATATTAAAGAAAACGTAAACGTCACGTTCAATCGATATAATTCATTTGACGTAGGGTATTTTACACATGAAAAGTCATCGGTGAATCATAAATAAAAAAAAGTTAACATCAAATTTGTCTTTATCACCGTAAAAATAATAAATAACAAAAATACCACTACTATATTTATTTCCTAACATATATATATAAATAAATACCATAATATATTTTTAATATCTTCTTTACTTTATAACTATTTTTATTTTTTTATGAGTGTAAATGCAAATGATCCTAACGTTGGCAGACAATTAACAATTTTTGAATTTTTTTTCTATTAATTAATTACAAAAAAAAAAAAAAAAAAAAAATGCACATGAAGGAAATTAAAACATCTGTAAGTGCAATTATTGAAAATATTTTTTTTTATAATTTATCGTTTTATAAGAAATTAAAAATTAGTAGACGTCAGCCAAATTTAGTATCAGGAATGTAATAGACCAGATAAATTTAAAATTATAAATAAACAGGATAAATAATTGATAAAATTAAATTTAAAAAAAATGCATATTTAAAAAATTTTAAAATACATAAGTGCATTTTTTAAAAATATTATTTTTTCAATTATTCACTCTATTTACTTAAAATTATAAATTTCTGATGTCTGCTACATTCACCCTCATATTTTTTTCTTATTAATTCCAACCATTCTGAGAAGAAATGATAATATATGTACATATAAACATATTTATATAATATACATAAATATTACAATAGAATAATAGATAATAAAGTATACGATAAACATAAAAATTGATGACGAGCTGAATGAGCACTCAAATGTATACAAAAAATAAATAAAAAAGTTATTTTATTGACCTTGTGTATAATGTGCTCGACAATGAGCATCCGAGCTAACAGTTACCACAATAAGCAACAACTACAAGTGAATTTAACGATAATAAAAAGTAAAAAAAAAAGCTGATCAAATGGAAGCAGAAGTATAAGAAAAATAATAAGACAAAAAGATGACCGTTAAAGCAAGTAAATAAATTTAAGTCTGACGGCAAAACTCTTTAACGCCTTCTCCATTTGTATGATTCATCAACTTAGATCATCTACTTTCCACATACATTTGTATTTATTACTCATTTGAAATATTATTTTCAATGAGTAAATGATAATTTGAATGAGTGAGAATGTAGCAGACATCAGAAAAATTTTATATTAATAATAATTATAGTAAATAATTAATAAAATGAAATTTTTAAAAAATACGCATTTAAAAATTAAAAAAATTAACAAGTGCATTTCTTATAAATATTGTTTTTTAAATTATTTACTCTACTTATTTATAATTATAAATTTGTCTGCTACATTCAAACTCGTTAATTTTCATAAATGGTTTGTTAAAATATTTGAAAAATTTGTTATTTAGTTCAGCGATTGCGTACGAGCTATTATAAAGGAACTATCATGTTCTGACCTAGCATATTGCCTTTATAACACAGAGTGACCTCGCATTTATCGGAAATTTGATGCGTACAATTGACACTATGTACGTGGGGTACAATTGATCTAAATTAAGGAACATTAACTTATAGCATCCGTACTCTTAAATGTCTCTCTAGTCACAGAACATTGCAATGGACCAAAGCATCAGCTAAATAAATTATAAATAACCTCGCAAACATTCAATAAAGAGCCATAAAAAAAAAAAAAAAAAAAAAAAAACAAAAAAAAATATTTCCATCTGATTTTTTTCCGGCCCATGGCATTCCTCACATGCCAATATAAGCCAATTTCCGCCGGAGTTCAACAGTGACGCCTATTTTTCTAAGCCACTTAAATAATTTATCTTAAATATCTACATACAATTAACTAATTAACTAAATAAATAATAATATTTTTAAAAATTCTTACCCTGTATCGCCTATCACGTTTATTTCCCGCTGTTTCACAATGTAATTTAAAATTACATACAAACAACAACAAAAAAAAATAACACTACTTTTAAAACACGCACAATCTTCCCGGTTATAATTATTTATGTAAAAATAATATTCCGATATGTCTGTTTATTATTATTATGATTAAACGTGTGTGTTTTTCTTTCGTCAATTAATTATTTCCTGTCTTGTGTCTTGCTCATCACTCCGCCATAAGTACATGGAGATTTATTGTTATTATGCCTATAATTATAATAATAATTATTGATTGATTGTTTAACAATTACGTTTTAAAGCTGATAGAAAAAGTGTACATACAATTTATTAATTAAAATTTAAATTCAAATTTTTAAACACACACTAATTCTAGTAACAATATTTATTTTACGTACAATAATAATAATAATAATATATATATATTTGTTATATATGTATATATATATTTATTATCACTAGTAGAGTGTGTAAGTGCGAGTGTGTCACTGCTATTGCCCGGAGTTTTGTGTAGCGTGTAAACTCTTACTCGTTTATACACCGAAGTAACCGCAGACGCCGTGTGCGGGGGGCCGTTTTCCGTTTACCCGATCAACTCTTAACTAAATATTAAACACCATTAATTACAATATTGTTGATTAATGTATTTTTAATAAGTTTATTAATAACCACTTAACAAAAATTAACTGTAGTATTTATTTCCACGTATTTAATAATATTTACGGACGTCTTTTAACGCGTGGAAGACACTCGCAACAGTCCACAATTCTACCGTTATCTAGGGCGATGCCTCTACACACTCGTTCACTCTTTGCTGCTGATGATTTTACCCTCAGACATTGAACATTGAACGCGACAAATAAACCGATAGAATATGCGTACTCGTAATCAGTCCGAGGCCCGCGCCTCTGGCGGGAGAGACGTGAGTTTTAAATTTCACGGTGTGAATTTAGCAGCCGTCAAACAAATTTGAATTTAAATAAATAGAGTAAGGAATTTATAAAATTGAATTTTTAAAAAATGCGCATTTGAAAAATTTTAAAATTAATAAGTGCATTTTTTTAAAATATTATTTTTTAAATTATTTATAATTTTAAATTTGTCTGTCTGCTACATTCACATTCATTAAATTTTAAAGAATCAGCGCCATGGTGGCGAGTTTTTGAATTATAAATTGTGGATGACTCGTCGGTAAAGTGACAGGTTTCTTTATCATTTGAATTGTTAAATTTATGTGAAAGTGTGAGTGTCAAGTTGATTTTTAAACATGCCGGTGATATAGCTTTCATTTACCAATAGCTCTCGTTGTTTCTGATTCTCAATTGTATAATGTTGGAACGTGGATAAAATATATAACAAATAGTTGCTAGGGAGTTAATTGTATGGATATATTATTATTTAATATAGAGAGATACTTAATTTTAAGTGTAAGATAATTATTTTTGTTGAGTTAGTGGATTTTTTGGTGGAAAAAGGTGATGGCTGATCGTGCAGGTTAGTTAGCTGTTGAGTTGTTTGTTTATTTTTAATGATGCTTGATATGTAAGTTTTATTTTTATGCTTCTGATTGTTAATGGGTTTACTATTTTTTTGTAGATGATGAAAATGGAATGGAGGATAAGCGTAATTCGGTTGGGATTAGCAGGAAAAGTAGATCGAGATCGGGATCAAGAGCTTCTGGATCTATTAGTCCAGATGTGATGAACAAAAATCCTCGCAGTCCCAGGTATAAATTAATTTCTGATTATGTGGTTATAAATTTTTATTTTGTATCATTTTTATACTTTAATTTAATTTTTTGTATGATATTTTTAGGTCTGGAGCATCGTCTCCTAATGATCGGCCAAGTTCTCCGGCGTCAGTTAGATCTCCTTCGCCGGAGAATGGCAGACGGTCGTCTCGGTCACGATCACGATCAAAGTCTATGTCAAGAAGTCATTCGGGATCGCCGAATCGGGCTGGGTCGCAGTCACCGAGTGAATCTAGAGCCAGTAGATCAAGATCGAGGTCAAGGTCGTCAGTAGATTCACGAGCTGCGTCAAAATCACCTGATGCTGCAAGAAAATCGATGTCTAGATCAAGAAGTCGGTCTGCTGGTACTTCTCCAGCGCGTTCAAGAGAAGCTTCACGTTCGCGTTCACGTTCTAATTCTCCTAGAAGTGTTAAATCTGCTGGTAAATCTTCCAAGACTGGTTCTAGGTCACCTTCACCCGCGGCTAATAAAAGATCGGCATCTCGATCGAGATCAAATAGCCCTCAAGGTAAATCTCCAACTGGTTCTCGTCATTCGTCAAAGTCTAGATCACGCTCGAGGTCAAAATCCAGATCTAAATCACGATCCCGTTCTCCAAGATCAAAGTCAAAATCTCCATCTAGATCACGCTCAAGATCTAAATCAAAGTCACGATCTCGATCTCCATCTCAGGATGCTTATAAAAATGGCGCTGCTTCACCACATTCTGATAGAGGCTCCCAAGATGCTGAAAAAAGCGAAAAAATTAACAAGTCACAATCACCTTCGCCCGCTGCAGGTGATCGAGCTGCTAGTGTAGCTAGATCACATTCTGGATCAAGACCCGCCTCTCCAGCTACTTCTCAGAGACATTCACGCTCAAGATCACGTTCAGTTGGATCACGAGCTGCTTCACGATCAAGATCACGTACTCCCAAATCACGTTCCAGATCTCGCTCGAGAGCTAGTTCAAGATCACGTTCAGGATCTAGAAAATCTCGTTCGAGATCAAGGTCGGGATCGAGAAAATCTATTTCACCAGCTGCTTCTAGAAAATCCAGATCTCGGTCACGTTCAAGATCTAGAAAATCTCATTCAAGATCAAGATCAGGATCAAGAAAATCCGGGTCACCATCGGCTACGAGAAAATCGAGATCTCGTTCCAGATCAGGATCAAGAAAATCCCACTCAAGATCACGATCCGGATCGAGAAAATCCGGGTCACCATCAGCTACGAGAAAATCGAGATCTCGTTCAAGATCAGGATCAAGAAAATCTCGCTCAAGATCAAGATCGGGATCAAGAAAATCTGCTTCTCCAGCTGCTTCTAGAAAATCCAGATCCCGATCAAGGACAGGGTCAAGAAAATCTCGCTCAAGATCACGATCGGGATCGCGAAAGTCCGGGTCACCATCAGCTACAAGAAAATCGAGATCTCGTTCCAGATCAGGATCCAGAAAATCTCGCTCGAGATCAAGATCGGGGTCAAGGAAATCTGCTTCGCCAGCAGCTTCAAGAAAATCAAGATCACGCTCAAGATCTGGATCACGTAAATCACGTTCACGTTCAGGCTCTCGTAGATCACATTCAGGTTCTAGATCTCGTTCGCGATCAGGATCTAGAAAATCACGTTCAAGATCTGGTTCCAGAAGATCTCGCTCTGGCTCTCGATCACGCTCTCGTTCAAGATCACGTTCAGGCTCAAGACGCTCAGCCTCAAGATCACGATCGAGATCAAGATCCAAATCAAGATCTCGCTCACGATCACGATCCGGCTCAAGAGCTAGATCTGGCTCACGATCAAAATCTCGTTCACGTTCACGTTCAAAATCCGGATCAAGAAAAAGCCGCAGTCGTAGCCGTAGTAAAGATTCAACTGGTTCCCACTCAGCAAAACGTGGTCGTGTTCTATCAGACTCCGATGCCGACGATGATGAACAAGTCCAGCGATCAAAACGCACAAAGCACCAAATATCTGATTCCGAAAATGAAAACGAGGACGAGGAAAAAGGAGACTCTGCAGAAAAAGATAAAAATCAAGATGAATTGGAAGAAGATGCTAACCAAGAAGAAGGAGATCTCGTTGATCAAGATGACGGTGCCGACGATGACAGAATTCGTGAAGAAGGAGCATCCGACGATTTCATGTCAGACTTTGATCGTATGATGGCGCGTAAAAAAGAGGAACAGTCACGACGACGTAAGCGCAAAGACATTGACATTATTAATGACAACGATGACATAATAGCCCAATTATTACAAGACATGAAATCAGCCTCAGAAGAAGACAGAAAATTAAATCAATTATCAAAACCAGCAACCAAAAAAATAGCCATGCTCCCCAAAGTGCTTTCCCAGCTGAAAAAACATGATTTGCAACTGGCATTCCTTGAGCACAATGTATTACACATATTAACTGACTGGCTTGCACCCATGCCCGACCGTTCATTACCGTCTCTACGAATTCGTGAGAGTTTACTGAAATTATTATGGGAGTTTCCTCGTATTGATCAAAGTTCACTAAAGTCATCTGGTATCGGTAAAGCTGTTATGTATTTATACAAACATCCTAGAGAAACTAAAGAAAATAAAGAACGAGCTGGTAAAATAATAAGCGAATGGGCCAGACCAATATTTAATCTTTCAGCAGATCTTAAAGCTCTCAGCAAAGAGGAACGTATGCAGCGTGATATGGAACAGACACCACAAAAGAAAAGGAAGACCGACGAAAGTAGTTCATCACAAAAATCACAGGATATCAATAAAGCGCTCAAGGGCGAGGCCAAGTAAAATTTTTTTTAATCTAATTTATTTACGATACTGAAGTTAGCCGATGTCTAATAATTTTCGGATTTTTTTTTCAACAAATCAATTACAAAAAATATAAAAAATAAACTGAAAATATGCACATGTAGGAAATTTAAAAATCTTTAGTGCAATTTTTTCAAATATTTTTTTTTTGTAATTTATTGCTTTGAAAAAAAAAAAAAAAACCAAAAATTATTAAACGTCGGCTGACTTCAGTATCATAAAATTTCAACTGCTTACAAACTTCAAAATCATATTTATTTTATTATGATAACAATTTAATATTATTGTTAAATTAACATTTATTATAGACCTCTGAGACCTGGCGAACCTGGATGGATTGGCAGAGCTCGTGTACCTAAACCTTCCAATAAAGATTACGTCGTACGACCTGACTGGAAATCAGACGTCGATATCAGTCGGGTAATTATTTTTATCACTAACATTTTATTTCATTCATTTAAATAAATTTGTTATCATAATCAATTATAAATTATTAATTAATTTTTAAACAGAGTACTAAGAAGCAAATGAACCGATTCGAACGACACATGAAAAATTACATGGACAGCAAAAAAATGAAGGCTGCTAGACGTGCGGTTGATATTTCTATCGAAGGACGTAAAATGTCATTATAAATACAATTATTATATATTTTTATTTATATATTATAATTAGAAACTTTGTTGGAATAATATTTTATAAGAGATGTTGAGAAAAGAAAAAAAAATTATATATAATAATTTTTTTTTAATGTCGACTGCAAAAACTTAAAAATTCGATTTAATTTTATTTGCTTTGTAATAAAATAAAATTTATCATTAATAAATAATTAAGTAAATAAATAAAGTAATTGTATGCGTATGTTTAATAATAAATAAAATCATTAAATTGAAATTTAAAAATACCCGCCTTTTATTCAAAACACTTGTGCCATCTATACAAAGTTTTCAGCTTCTTTCCATAACCATAACCATAATAATCTTCAAGTAAAACGTAAAACCTTTGGGTGAAATTATTAATTATTACATGTAAGTTATTAAAACATATATTTATTTATAGAATTTTCAATATATATACATATTTATAATTAATTAATTAATTAAATAATAAACTTAATTTTATTTGACAGAAAACTCTAAAAGATGCGAATTACCAAGAAACATTTTGAGCTTGCAACAAAATGGTAAATATTTAAGAAATAATATATTAAATATAGATATATTTATTATAAATAAATATATATGAGTTTCAGACAATCAATATATATTGTAATTATAAATAAATAATACGCGCATAATTATTTACAGCGTTCTTTAAAGTGGTTATGCAACATAGCCCTTATTAAAAGAAACGATTTAAAACGATTAGAAAAAAAAAATTTTAAATACTTTTGAGTACTTTTAAATCGCCCTTCTTATGGATATTTAACATTGCAAATCGTTTTGAATCATTTCTTTTAATCAGGGAGAGCTTAATACTCTCCTTGTATCTATAGATATTTATTTTATATATGTTATCATAATATATATGATAATCAATTTCAGGATTCCATCGGCGGCAGTCTATGGAGCAGGTGCTGCACTTACAGGATTATATTTCACGGACTGGAAACTAATTCTTGAACACGTGCCATTCTATAATGGACAATTTAAACCAAGAGAATTTTAACGTGTCAATAAAGTTATAAATAAATTTAACAATATGTATTGAATAATAACAAGTTGTAAATCATAGTTTAAAATTATTCAATTATAGTAAAGAGAAAAAAGTATTTATTAACTAAATTTTATCTATACACATTTATATTAATGTTTACGAAAATTTAAATCTCTCGTGTTGCTTTTGAAGGTTCTGACTTTCGTAATAATCTTGCATGAGAAGATGAGCATTATCTCGTTTACGTCGTTTGACCAAGGGATGTAATTTCCATCTGAGAAATTTCAAAGTAATCATGTATAAATATTGTATATCAGAACTTATAAATTAATATTGCTTATACTACAATAACACACTTAAATTAAAAATTATAACACCATAATTAACAGCAGTAAAAGAAAAGGCAAGAAAGAAATAGTTTATTGTAATACAGATGTATGCTGTTAAATTAAGATTGACTGACTCAAGTCGCGTTTCTATAAACCCTGATTAAGAGAAACGATTCAAAACGATTTGCAATATTAAATGCCCATAAGAAGGGCGATTCAAAAGCATTAAAAAGTATTTTAAAAAAATTTTTTTTTAATCGTTTCTTTTAATAAAGGAAAACAAGAGAAGAAAGCATTTGATTTCTAGATATTCAAATATTTAAAAAGATCAATTTCATTTACGTTACAATATTATTAGTTTTATTCAGACCCTTATTCTAAATACAAACGATTTGTCAGAGAATGCTATAGGATCAGGTGAATCAGTTAATATTTTTTGTTTTTTCACGCGACGTTTCGCAATAATTTATTGCTTATTGAAGTGTTATACAAAAAATAATTGCAATTGGTACATGTACAGACAATCGTAATCACGAATATATCATACATACCATCATATACAACATTAACATTATCAGAGTATAAAACTGCTCTGCTACATGTCACTATAGTATATTGTGTGACAAGAGATCAAACAAAACGATTACAGACCAGAGTGAAGTTGGCTGACATCATCCGCAGTATGAAATCGTGTTTCATCCTGAGTTACACACTAGATTTTTCATGATTACTTACATTGGAACTTAAAGTTGCAATGTCAGTAGCCAGTCAGAAACAAGTTAATTTAAGAAAAATGGTGTTATCAACTATTAGCGTAAGCGTAAATTGTCATTTGCAATTTATAATTAAGCAGAAACTATAAATACTATTTATTACTGACACTAATTTTAATAAAACTTAGTCACAGTCAGAACTGTCATTTACGTAAATAAAACTAATGGTCTGAAATTACTACCAAAAAAATGACAAGTATCAGAGTTAAAATTGTAAAGGCCTTCAGTCAGCGGGCAGAAACATCTTGTTTGTTCCCAAGGGACGAATCAAGTTTGTTTCTGCCCGCTGACTGAAGGTATTCATAATTTACGCGCTTGCTAATATTAATTCGCGGCCTTAAACTGAAATTGTTTCATTTCGACTGGCTGTAGAGACACTGAAACTTCAAGTTTCGATGCCGGTATCATGAAAAATATAATCTATAGCAGTCTATTTTTCAAATTAACTTAATAAGAAATTTTTTTCCCGAAACAAAATTTATAAATAAAAATTTGAATAAACTATCGGCCGATCTTATTAACCCGTACACTGTTTATCAATATGTTTGCTATGAAAAATATTTATAATGACATGTAAGGTAAAAGACCTAGTACCCGATCAGGGAACTAGTACTCAATTACTCCATGTATTTTACACCTATATGTAGTAAAATTTAATAAATACATATATACAAATACATGAGTGATCGGGTACTGAGTCTCTTACCTTACATGTACACATTGTAATTATTGTATTTTTTGTAGAACGCCTAAAGAAGCAATAAATCATTGTGAAATGTCGCGTAAAAGAAAAATCATTTATAAATAAGTACAATTAAAATTATATTGAACAAAGTAAATTACTTACTTATAAAGAACAACAGCAGATAGTATCATTATAGCATATATTGATTTACGCCCAAAATTATTTTTCATTCCCATCTTGAAGTGCTCCCATCGAGTTAGTGGTTTCAGCTCCGGGTTCTTGGTCTCCTGTTTGCTAATTAATTTGAAATAATATCAATAGTTATTTATTTATTCAGCCATAAAATCTAATCTTCTAGCGACCTTTTATAAGTTCTGATTCATGCATTTAAGTTACAATAAAAAAAAATTATTTAATTCATGCTAAGTGTATATCTATATATTAGTCGATTCAAATTGTTTTAAATCATTTAAAACTGTTTTGAATCATTTCAAATCATTTTTCTTAATCAGGGAAGATTTGAAATAATGAGTGTGAACGTAGCAGACATCAGACAAAATTTAAATTATTAATAAATAGAGTAACTAATTAATGAAATAAAATTTTTAAAAAATGCGCATTTAAAAAATTTTGAAATTAATAAGTACATTTTTTATAAATATTATTTTTTTAATTATTTACTCTATTTATTTATAGTTTTAAATTTGTCTGATGCCTGCTACATTCACACTCATTTAAAATAAGAATTTATCAGAACTAATATAAAAATGATATTCAATATATAAAATAATATTTTCATTAAAATTTATCAGAATACATTTCATAAATTTTATTGAAACCAAAACAAAAATTATATTTTTATAAAAATAAGTAATCAAATTAGATGAAGTACTGATTTTGTGATTACAAAAATGTATTATTATTAATCATTCATTAAAAAAAAATTTGTGGTAAAATATCAGAAGTCGGTTTCCTTCGTCGTTCCATCAAATAATTAAACGGGTTTTAAATATCTGGTTGACTAATAAATCGATTTCATCAGTAAAAGAATAAATAACTACTGATTTAAAATTTCAAATTAATTTATTAACTAAATATATTTAATAACAACCCGGCTAGTAACCGGGTATTTTATTTTATTTAAATAATTACAGTGGAGATTTTCATAAACTCATAGGTTATAGATTTAATGACCATTATTTTTGTTTATAATTACCTCATTTTCAGTTAGTTTATTTGTTGAATTTTCTTTGCGTAATTGGTCTATTACTGGTTTCCAAATGTAAACTCCACTAACACAACCAAAAACAGTAGCAAACAATAATGGAAATCTAGAATTTCGTCGTCTGATTTTTAATACCATCCTCCAGGTTTTAAACCCAACTCTATTCTGAACTCAAAAACACGTGCGCGCTATGAATTTTTTTAAGCGCTAAGAGCTAACTTCAGTGTCATTTTTTTTCCAAATTATTTAATTTCAGATTTATTCATAATCCAATAAATAATTATTATAAATTTATGATTATTGACTTAAAAAACAATTATTTTATTCAATTTGTTATAAATAAATATATTAAATAATTTAAATAAATGAGGATTTTTTAAAAATAACTTAAATATGAAAGAGTACAGGAAAAAAATACAAAACAGTTTTTATTAATTAAAAGTTATTACAATAAATAATAATTAAACTTTTCCAGTAAATTTATAAAATTTAGTATAAGTATCATATGATGTTTTAAATATTTCTTGCATTGATGGTGGAAGTGCTCGTAGAAGCAATGATACAACATGTTGATCACAAACACTTAAAAATATATTTATAGACTCATCCAAAGGCTCCTGTAATTAAAAAAAAAATATATATATATATTATTAAATGTCAGTCACAATTTTCAAGTTAATTAATAAATTTTTCATGATACCAGCATTGAAACTTGAAGTTTCAGTGTCTCTACAGCCAGTGGAAACAGAACAATTTCAGGATGAAACACGATTTCAGACTGCGGTGATGTCAGCCAACTTCACTCTGATCTGAAATCGTTTTGTTTCATCCCATGTCACACAATATACTATTAACAAAAGTAATAATTAATTACCTTAATGTAAGTTGGTATAACACCTTCTGAATACATTTTTATCATATCAGCAATTGTATAGGGACTTATTCTTGCAATATCTTTTTTTAATTTAACAAATGCAACTGCCAATCTAAAAAATATTTCAAATTTATAAATAATTAAAATAAATTATTTAAAATAAGTAATGTTAGAGTACTTCGATTTGAAAAGTAATTATACAGCTATATGTAATCAATACTACACATTAACAATTTTTGAATTAATAACGTACTGTACTTAATTATAAGCAATATATATAAACTGTAAAATGCAAATAGCGTAAATAAATCAATAAATTAATTAATTAATCGTTTCAAATCAAATTTTCTAAACAAGATAAATAATTTAAAGTAAAAAGAATCTTACTTTTGAGTATTTAAAACAAGACAAAGTAATTCAGTACTAGTTGAATTTTTTCTTGACTCATCAACGACAAATCTTATAACTTTACGATACAATGTCAATAAAACTGGCAGCCGATCAGTAATTTTAGCTGTCCGATGTTTAAGAAAAGCTGAACAAATTTCAACGACATGATCATATAAATCAATCGTTTGATTTACAGAATCATTAATGAAACGATTGGTGACAAGTATAATCAAATCGATCAGCTGGTCACTTATTTCCCATCTTTTTGCGCTGACAATAAACTCAGATAATTTTAAAATACCCAGGTAATTATCACTCGTTATTGGCAATGTACTAAAATATTTCATCAGTGTTTGATAATGCTTTTGGCGGACACTATTTGAGCCATATCCTTTGTCTGTTTGAGCAATACTCCCCCATATTGATAGATAATTTTTGAATAAAGTCTCATTATAATTTTTTAAACTTTGTACCTATAAAAAAAATGATTAATTAACATAATAATGAATAGGGAATTAATTAAGTTAATAATTAATTATTACTTACCGTTTTATCTTCAAGTATATTCAATTGTTCTTCTAATATTTCCAAAGGTGTCGTATCAATTAAATTGCAAATAATATCTGATACATTTTCCTTCATCATTAAACTCCAAATAAGTTTTATTATTTTACTATCTATTTTAATGTTTGCCCGGTGTAAAAGAATAACTTTTATCAGCTGCAGACCTTCATCAAACAACGGATTATTTTCAAAATTAATTTCATCAGTTTTATCACCAAAAATGATTTCCAAAGTAAGTTTTATTTTTTCAAGCAGTGAGTCGTCAACTTTTTTAGTCGTTATTGAAACTTTGATTGCTGCCCTGAAACTTTTAACGTCATATGGACTTTTGATACCTTCTTCAAGAGATTTAAATATTCTTTTACACAATTTTTTTTTCATTTTTTTAACGACTATTCTTTCAGCCTTGACTTTTGGTTTTGTTTTATCTAAACATTCTATTAAAATAGGCGCTGAGCAGTTGACAATATTTTTATTATTTTTTATAAATGTTCCAATTTTTTCATGATGATTAACATTCCGTAATGAATGTTCAAAAATTCGTTTAATTGAGTCATATTTTAATAAGTCATTAACAAATAACTCAGGATCAAGATATTGTAAAATATCTATGTTACTATTTTCTGAAACATCTAAATCAAAATAATTAATTTAATAAATTAATAACGAGTACAATTAATTATTCCGATATATCGCGTTACTAATTCAAGAAGGGCTGGGGGGGGGGGGGCTGAGTAATGAAGAAATTACTAAATTTTTGGAGACTCGAATATGCTAAGTCTTTTTTTTTAAATGATGTTCAAAGTTAATAGAAAAATTTTTTAGCTGCCATGTTTAAAAAAATTTTGATTTTTCGCGGGCAAAATGGGGAACTCCCTAAAAAAGGTAAAAAAAAAAATTTCTGGATATTAAATAAATTTGATTAAATTAAATTTTCTTGTAAGTAATTTACATGAAGAAAAATTACATTTCACATAATTATTGAATGCAAAGGAATAAAAACAAAGTTCTAATAGTTTTTGACTTTAGTAACGCGACATATTTTAAATAAAATAAATGTCAAAATTACCTGACAAAATACGTAAACATAAATCTGTTATATTGGACCAATTTTCCCCTTCTCTATTAATCGTAAAAATAATTAAAAAAATAACAGTCCTCATTTCAGCACTTAAATAAATCAAAGGTAATTTTAAAAGAATTTGTAAATTTTTAACAACACAATTAACATATTTTTCATCAATCGGCAACCATTCAGCTTTATCCAATTCTTGCTGATAGTCATTTAAAATTTTTTTAATACGTTTACTTTTTAATTTTTTTTTTGTAACTATCTCAAGTAATTTTTTAGTAACTCCAGTAGCTTTACTCATTTTTTGGTTTATGTCAACAAGTATATTATAAACACATTGAATTATTAATTGTTTATTATTCTGTATAGCATAATTACTGATTGGAGTAGTTAGTAATACATTTTTAGCTGAAAAATTTGTATTAGCTATTAAAATACACGCCAAAGTATCAATTTGCGATTCATTTAAGCGTGAAATAGTAAAAGGATATTTTTCAATTAATATTTCCCAACAATCATTTAAATTGTTTAAATGTTTGGTATCATTTTCAAATGTATCATTGATTTTATCGTCTTCTAGTTTACAACCTACTGCAGCTTTCATCTAAAAAAAATTATTCAACATTAATTACTTACGTACAAAAAATAAAAAATTGAATAAATTATTATGATAAAGTTTTATGAAATATGCGCTCAAAAATTTGTACAACAAAAATATATTCTAGTAATTTAAAGTTCAAAATTTATCTAAGCCAGAAAACTAATTTCTCACATGACACGAAAGATAATTTAAAATCCTACTCATAATACACTTAGACATCATCTTCATGATTATGAATCAAAATTTAGATAAAAAAATAAATTCCAAAGCTGATGTATTAAGACATGTTTTCTTTAATTAAAAAGAGAGTTGAAAATTTTCAGAAATTGTCTCAACCGACTTAGAAAATAGTACAAATGATTAATTATAATAAATTACTTACAATATTTTTATTCATGCCACTAAAGTCTTTATCATCAAACAGTTTATTAATTTCATCATTAATTTGTCTAATAGAAGTCATTAAATCCTCAGTTAATGAGTCAGAATATTTTTTAATAGAAGCTATCAATGCTCTCCAGTATTTAGTAACATTTAATGCAGACTCAATTGTTATTTCATTACTTTTACTATCATCAAAAGCAACCTCTATGAGTGGTTTTAAAATATTACCAAGTTTTATTAATCCATTAATAAATTTCTTTTGCATATTTTCAGGTGTATTGCTGTCAAGTATATGCACTCCTTCAAAAAATGCAACCAATAAATGACTTGCTGTATCAATTAAAATAGTTTTCTCTAAAATTAAATAAAAATCAAATTATTGAATTAATAATGTACCCAATTTGCTTTTAAATATCAAAGTACCTTTAAGAGAAGGCTGTGATTGTATCAATTCCATATGATAAATAAAACTCATAAGAACACTAATTACTTGTGAATGTGTCATATTACAAATAGAAAGAGTAAACTTATCAGCAAATGTACTTGGAAGAATATCAGAAGCTCTGTAATTATAATCATTTGCTAAATTATTATCCAAAGCCATCAGTATCCATGGTACTAATTTAGTTTCCCGTCTCAATCGTGTACAAGCATCTAAAATTGCCAGCAAGAGTTCAGAGTATGATGATTTTTCAGCATCAGTTAATTTTTTATGTACAAGAATTTTTTTAAATATCTCTGGTAATTTATCTTCGATTATCAGTGGATTAAACCGAGCAATTCCACTTAAACAATTGTATGCCCAACGATCCAAATGATCTAGCTTTATTATTTCATCAATAATATTTTTATACTCATTATTATTCAAAAGTGTTTTTATTTCTTCTGGTAATGATGGAAATAATTCCTGGGCCCAGTCATTGGAATCATTTTTATTAAGACTTTCATTTTTTTTATTAGATTTATCATCTTGTGGCTCGAGTTTTAAACGTTTCTTTAAATTCCCATCATCTGCTATATGATTAACAAGTGCTAGAAAAAATTAATTAATTTAAAAACCTTTTTTTAAATAGTTATTATGATACTGCAGTTAGCCGATGTAATAATTTATGAATTATTTTTCAAAACGATAAATTATAAAAAAAAATATTTGAAAAAATTGCACCTGTAGTTTTTTTAATTTTCTAAATGTGCATATTTTTGGTTCTTTTTTTTAAATTGATTTGTTGAAAAAAAAAAAAAAATCCAAAAGTTATTAATCGTCTGTCAATTTTAGAATTGCAAGTTATTAATTATTAATTAAATTTTAATTACCTCTTTTTACAACCATAATTATTACAAATAAATTTAATTAATTTTCAAACACGTGGTGATTGATAATCAACTTTATTTACTTGATTTTATAACTAACCTACAAGAATTATTTAAAATTAAAGATGTCATCAGCTGTCAATTTTTTAAATAATTATTTTTTAAATTTATAGTTCTCTGCATTATCAACAACAATGTCAGGTACTGACATCTATAAATTTTAATTATTGATAATTATCAATACCAGCATGTAATAAAAAAAAAAGTCGACATCGTTGATAAAACGTATAAACAGACGCTTTGATAGTTTTTATAATTTTTCTACATAAATTAAATAATAAAATTCATAGAAACATTTAAAAATGTGAGTATTTTTTTTGAATATTTATTGATGCATTTTTTAAAAAATTAATTTCATGTATTGGAGTATAAAAGCTATTATTTTTTTCATAACCTAGCCGGCATATACTGATAAGTAATTGAAGTTTATTTAAATTATAATAATTAATTACAGGACTTCATTAGCAAAACCAAAGTCTGAAATGACACCGGAAGAGTTGTCTAAACGTGAAGAAGAAGAATTCAATACCGGACCGCTATCAGTACTTACACAATCAGTTAAAAATAATACTCAAGTATTAATTAATTGTAGGAATAATAAGAAATTACTTGGCCGAGTAAAAGCTTTTGATAGGCATTGTAACATGGTTTTGGAAAACGTTAAAGAAATGTGGACTGAACTACCCCGTACTGGTAAAGGAAAAAAGAAAGTAAGTATCCTATTAATTTAAATATGTATATAAATCATTGATAGGATTAAAGCTCAGCCATAAGTGACTCTACTTAAAATGAAACTCTACTCAATTAAAGTCTTTCAGTAGTGTCTATCTACACGATTCCCGTCAAATTATTAACTAACTAATTTTTTTCTTTTGAATTACAGGCAAAACCCGTCAACAAAGATCGTTTTATATCAAAAATGTTTCTACGTGGTGATTCAGTAATTTTAGTATTAAGAAATCCACTGGCAACAGCTTCAGGAAAATGAATAATTTTTCATATTTTATACTTTGTATATTAATCATTAATAAATAAAAATTAAAATAATACGTTTAATTTAAATCGCAAAGTGTGTAGTTTATTTTAATTAATTAATTAATTATTAAATTGTATTATAAATTTCACCTGATATTAAAAAAGAAATAATTATTAATTATAAAAATTATAATGAAATTTATATTTTTTATTTTATTAATCCTTTTCAGCAATGGCAGTTAGATGTTTATCTATTTCTTGTTCTGTAAGAACCCTGAAACAAATAAGAGAAAGATTAAATAAAAGTAAATATTAATAATAATAATTGAAATAATTACCGGAACTTAGGATTGTCTTTAGAAACAACACCAACTTCTATTTCTGATGGTTTAAAATCAACCGACAAGACTGTTGATAAACAAGTTATTGCCAATTGTATTGTTTCATCATAATTATAATTTTGTTTCTTCTTTAATTTTTTTTCTAAGTAAGAATTAGCTTCGGTCTGTCGAGCACCAACAGAGATAGCGCGGTAACCACAGAAGTAACCAGCAGGATCAGCTTTGTAGATTGAAGGTCCTTTTTCTTTGTCATAAGCAATCAGCATCATCGAGCAACCAAGTGGTCGCATTTCAGCATTTTGCGTGTAAACTTGACCAATATCAGCAACACGGCGACATAAAGTATCTACTGGTATTTCGTAGCCAAATTTGTATTTGAAATTAGCGGCTTCATATCGTGCACGTTGGACTTGTGATTTGCTGTCAGCTGTAATAAATAATTATATATTTTTATTAATTTTTTTTCAAACAATAAATTATAAAAAAAAATATTTGATAAAATTGCACTTGTAGTTTTTTTAATTTTCTACATGCACATATTTTTAGTTTTTGTTTTTTTGTAATTTATTTATTGGAAAAAAAAAAAAACATACGAAAATTACTAATTGTTTGCTACTTCAGGATCGTCATTAATTATTTTAAAAACTTTATTTTTGGGACTGTTTTGTATAAACAGAGACTGTATTGGAGTATGGAATTTCTAAAAGTCTATTTTCCCTTAGATTCTTATTCGATATTACTGAAAAATTAAAAAATTTTGAATTGTCACAATTAAATTCCCAAATACGTTTCGGAATTCCCTGACTATTCCGGTTGCACTAAATTCCCTGATAGTTCCCGGTTTGTGGTCACCCTGATTAATTAAATTACTGGATTATTTAAATATTCTTACCAATCATTCCAGTCATAACACAGCCAATGTGTTCAGTAAGTTGGAATATATGAGTAACACTAGATGCATCAAGTAATTTATCCTGAATAAAAAGCAAATAGTTAAAAATAATAATGAATAAATTAATTTTAAAAGAGGTTAAGACTTACAGGAACTTTACGTTGTGTAGCAAACACAGCAGTATCAACACCTTTTACAGCAACTGAAGTAAGTCCTCCTTGATTAATTGCTTTGAAAGCATATTCTGAAAATTAAATTAGCAAATAATTAATTTATAATACAAATAAATTAATTTAATAAATAAATAAGTTCCATTGAAAAGTTGCTGATCACGCCGTGTCATGCTGTATACAAACTCAAGTAGATGATGATAAAAAAGAATACAACTGGCAATTGGGTATTTTTTAAAATTCTAAATAATTAGTAAATCATATTTTTGATACTTGCCTACTTGATATAATCGTCCTTCAGGCGAAAAAATAGTAATATGCCTGTCAAAACCTGCGCTACTGCCTCTCGCCATGTCTGATTGTAATGATGATGATTATTAAATATTATTGAGCATTAAATTATCAAGCAGACCAAGCTAGACGTTAAACAAAATGCTTCTGGAGTTGGATAAATTTTATGATGATGGCGTTGTTGGTATTTTTTAAATCGATCCCTAGAATTTCACAGATTTCAAATGGTTACCCAACGAGGATCAAAAGAAATTTTTTTAATTTTTCCCGCGGGAAATTTAAATTTATAAAATACTACGACATTATTTATTTTTCATTTTTATTTCAAATTTACAAATAAATGAATAAGTGAATGATGATTATTATCTAGCAACTGTTTATTGATAATATGTTTGAATATTTACTCTAAGTATATTAAGAATATTGTCTATATGACATATATTTATTGATAAGAATGAGCTAACGCCTACTCTGAAGGTTAGATAACAATAAGTAAATATTTATCAGTGATTTTTATGTCTAATTGTCATTGAAAGGTCAATAAGCAAAATATATTTGAATAAATATCAGTAATAAATAATGGCTGATTCAAAAAAGAGTGGAGAAATTTTTAATCCAACAGGTAGTTACTTAAA
The DNA here is from genome assembly GCF_026212275.2 of Microplitis demolitor. Classification (NCBI taxonomy): domain Eukaryota; kingdom Metazoa; phylum Arthropoda; class Insecta; order Hymenoptera; family Braconidae; genus Microplitis; species Microplitis demolitor. Next base: position 6,158,567 of record NC_068547.1, on the reverse strand, counting down.
TTACTGTATATTTGATAAAATAAATAAATAATTGGTTATTTTAGATCATCAGCACATCAGATTCAATCCATTAAAAGGTGAATGGGTACTAGTGTCACCTCATAGAATGAAAAGACCTTGGGGTGGTCAAGTAGAACCTTCAAATGATGAAGATCCTCCGGAGTATGATCCAAATAATCCATTGTGTCCTGGAAACCCTCGAGTTAATGACAAAGTCAGTTTGTTTATTAAATTATAATTAATTGTTTTTTAAAATTTATTTCAATTGGTCAGGTGACACCGAAATACGAACATACATATTCATTTGTTAATGATTTTCCTGCATTACTTGAAGATGTACCTGGACCACCGGTGTCAGATGATGAATTGTTTCAAATGGCAGAAGCACGTGGAACTTGTAAAGTCATGTGCTTTCATCCAAAATCAAATGTTACTATTGCTTTGATGAAAATTGATGAAATTGTTGAAGTTATTAAACAGTAAGATTTTTTTTATGACCCTGGAGTTAGCCCTGATTAAGAAAAATGAATTGCTTCATGTTAAGTGTATATCTATATATTAGTCGATTCAAATTATTTTAAATCATTTGAAATTGTTTTGAATTGTTCCAAATCATTTTTTTAAATCAGGGAGTGATGATACCGAAGTTAGCTGACGTCTAAAAATTTTCGGATTTTTTTTAAAATGATAAATTATAAAAAAAATAATAGTTGAAAAAATTGCACCTATAGTTTCTTTAATTTTCTACATGTGCATATTTTTAGTTTTTTTTTTTTGTCATAGATTTGTTGTAAAAAAATCCAAAAATTGTTAATTGTCTGTTAACTTCAGGGTCATATTAATTTATATTTAGATGGATCAATGAAATGATAGAATTAGGAAAAAAGTGGACTTGGGTACAAATATTTGAAAATCGTGGTGCGTTAATGGGTTGCAGTAACGCACATCCTCATTGTCAAATTTGGGCAAGTTCATTTTTGCCATTCGAAGCTAAAAGAAAAGATTTAAATCTTCATGAATATCATTCACGTCATCAACGTCCACTTTTAATTGATTATGTGGAAAAAGAATTGATTAAAAAGGTATTTAATAAACAAACTATTAATTAATTGATTTAAATGCATACATAGACTGTGCCAAATAAAATCGATATTTTTTTCGGTCCCACACGAAAATTACGTTGTATATAACAAAAAACAACATATATATATTTTTAATGAATCAGGAACGGATTGTAATAGAAAATCGTGACTGGGTAGTCGTGGTTCCGTTTTGGGCAGTATGGCCTTATGAAACGATGTTATTACCAAAGAAACAAATCACCAGAATCCAAGATCTTACAGCAGATCAGCAAGAATCGCTGGCATCTATAATGAAAAGATTGTGCACTAAATATGACAATTTATTTTTATGCTCATTTCCATATTCGATGGGCTGGCATGGTGCACCAACAGGACCATTGATCGACAAAGATTCACAACACTGGACATTCCACGGTATTTATTTACCACCTTTGCTACGGTCATCCTCAATAAAAAAGCATATGGTCGGCTATGAATTATTAGCACAAGCCCAGAGAGATTTAACCCCAGAACAAGCTGCTGAAAAATTGCGTAGTCTACCTGATGCTCATTATCGTCATCCAGAGACTAGTTTAACTCCCGATTTAATTACCAAGTACAACTAATATATTACTTATTACATGAATTTTAATTACTTGCTTGGATCAGGCTGTAAAATTATTCTTTAGACAAATAATTAATCAAAATAATATAAAAATGTATAGTAATTTATTAAAATATATACATATTTATTGTAAAATAGTTGAAGAAATAATTAATATATTGGGAATGTTGAATCTATTTTATGTGTCCATGAATGAATACCTCCAATAATATCTTTTATTCTATTTGTTTTGTCGTCAAGTGATTCTTTTAATAATTTAACTGCTCGCTGTGAATCATTACCACGACGACATAGAATATATACTGAAAAAGAAATCATTATTTAAAATATTAATGATCTAACAGTTTATCATTAATAAGAATTGATAATAATTCAAAAAATTACCATTAACGTTATTGTCTTCTTTTAATTTTTTATCAACAATATTTTTAGCTACTTCTAAACCTCCTCTGCTTTTAATATCAGTAAATGGTATGTTAGTAGCATTGTCTAGATGACAAATTTGAAATTCTTCATGTGAACGAACGTCAATCAATAAATGCGGTTGCGAGAGATTTTTTATATCGCGATATTGTTCAACAGTAATTCGTTCATCGTTATTTAATAAATTTAAATTTGGATTTTTATCATTTGCGCGACTATTACAAAACTGTTCATAGTCAATTAATTTATCTATTGACGGTTTGTCACCACAGATAGCACAAGTTGATAATTTTGAACGTAATTTAACTGTGCGGAATGTCATTTCAAGTCCATCAAAGAGCATCAGTCGTCCAGAAAGAACTCCAGGTAGATTTAAAATTATTTTCAACGCTTCTAGAGCTTGAAGTACTCCAATTGTTCCAACAGCTGAAATATTAATTTATTAACTATAATAAGAAAAGGATGAAATAAAACGATTTCAGACTAGGGTAAAGTTGGCTGACATCATCCGCAGTATGAAATCGTGTTACCTGCCTGGAACTTAAAGTTCCAGTGTCAGCAGCCAGTCAGAAACAAGTTAATTTAAGACCAATGGTGTCATCTACTATTAACGTAAGCGTAAACGTAAACAAAGTCAAAACTGTCATTTACGTAAATAAAATTAATGGTCTGAAATTACTATTAAAAAATGACAAGTATCAGAGTTAAAATTGTGAAGGCCTTCAGTCAGCGGGCAGAAACATCTTGTTTGTTCCCAAGGGACGAAACAAGTTTGTTTTCGCCCGCTGACTGAAAGTATTCACAATTTACGCGCTTGCTAACATTAATTCGCGGCCTTAGACTGAAATTGTTTTGTTTCGACTGATTGTAGAGACACTGAAACTTCAAGTTTAGATGCTGGTATCATGAAAAATATTTTTCATAGCAGTCTATTTTTCAAATTAACTTAATAAGAAATTTTTTTCCCGAAACGAAATTTGTAAATAAAAATTTGAATTAACTACCGATCAATCTTATTAACCCGTATACTTCTTGCCAATATGTTTGCTGGGAAAAATATTTGCAATGAAATGTAGCAGAGAAATTTTATATACTGATAATGCTAATATTCTATGTGAGTTTCGATCCTGGTATCATGAAAATATAATTAATAATTAGATTTAGTAATAAATTACCAGCACCAAGAACTCCACCATCACCACAATTGGTTACAGTTTCTGGTGGTGGAGGTTCTGGAAAAATGCATCTATAACAAGGTCCTTTATAATTATAAACGGTTAATTGTCCTTCTAATTTAAGCGCAGATCCAGATATCAATGGTTTATTAGTCAGTACACAGGCATCATTAACTAGATATCTTGTTGGTACGTTATCAGTAGCATCGATTACCACATCGTAATCTTTGATAATGTCGATAATATTATTACTATTAGCTTGAATTTTGTACGGAGTTATTTTAACATTATTATTCAGTCTATAAACATATTTATTAATGAGAATTATTTATTTCACTTGATGTTAAATAATGATATTGATAAATACTTTGTTAAATGGTCAGCAGCAGCATCAACTTTAGCTCTCCCAATATCATGGCAAGTAAATAGTAATTGACGATGAAGATTATTTAATTCAATAGTATCATAATCAATTATACCGATATGACCAACTCCAGCTCCAGTTAAATACAAAGCACAGGGACATCCTAAACCACCAGCTCCAATTATTAATACTGATGACTTTTTTATTTTTAATTGTCCTGAGAAATTTTTAATTATTTTCATTAATACTTTTTATTTCATATAATTACTTAAGAAATAGAATCAGTTGTAATTAAAAACTCTAATAGAAATTCAAATCTATCGGATTCAATCAGAAATTTCCAAATGACTTTCAATTGGTTCCGATTGGAAATTTTTGACTGAATTGAATTTAAAATTTTTAAATTGAATTCCATCGAAGTTTTTAATCAGAGTCGTGTCTAAATGATTGTCAGCAAAAAATATAATAATAAAAGCTATAGAAAACCGACGATATTTATATTTTTGAACCAACTTAATAATAATAATTTTCAATGCTTAGGAGAGACTTGAAATTATTATTAGTGTGTATTAGTTTATTCATTTTCCTTGTAAGCTGTCATTTGTTGACAAAAATTCAAAAATTATCTGACGTCTGCAGCCGCTGTATTAATTATCATTACAAAATCTATATTTAGTTATTAAAATACCTGGAACTCCAATTATTGGAACAAGAATCTGTCTACTATATCTCATTATTTCATTATTATTTAACCCATTACTCTGTAATATTTCTTTATCATATCTCAATTTAAATAATTCATCTTCTTTTTTTTTCAATAAAGATTTCAATTCATTTATCTCACGTACTAATTCTTCTTCAGACATTTTTTAAAATTTTAAATTATATATTCTTACAGTATTTGCAAAAATAAGTAAATAAATAACAATTACAACAAATAATAATAATAATAATAATAATAATAATAATAATAATAATAAAACTGTTTCTATTTTCTGGTACAAAATAATTAACCAATAAAAAATAATAAATTATTAAAATAAATCAAATAGAATTGCTGATATATCAGAAATAACCAATAAGAACAGAGTTACGTTCCAAATGTGTATGAATGTAGCAGGCATGAATATATAAATTTTAAATAAATAAATAAATCCATAAAAATAATGAAATAAAAAAATTCGCGTAGTAATTTTTCATTTATCAAAATACGGATTTTTAAATTTTTTACTCTAATTATATTTATTATTTATTCATTTAATTATAAAATTTAAAAGACTGTCAGTTGTCAGATAATCCGGAAGTTAGCAGACAATCATGAATGTGAATATAAACCGATAAGTGGGAATTTTTTAAATTTTTGAGTGATTAAATAAAATGTAAGTAGAATAAAAATTAAAAAATTCGTATTTGATCAATGAAATATTAGTACGCGCATTTTTTAAAATTTCATTATTTTAAATAATTTATTTATTTATTTAAAATTTATTGTCTGATGTCTGCTATATTCACGCTCATCAGAAAAAATCTACAACAATTAAATTTTCAAAAAAAATCTAAAAATATGCATATGTAGGAAATTAAAAAAACTATAAGTGTAATTTTTTTTTTTTTTAATTTATCATTTAAAAAAAAATTAAAAAATTATTAGACGTCAGTTAATTTAAGTATCGTCGTTAAAAGTGAAGTTGTCAAAGTATCAGTATGCAGTTGCACACAATATACCTAAATATATATATTTTAAGCCAATAGAATACCATTGGATGTTATACGTAACGCGTTGTTTGCGTTTTCATATGCCGCCATATTGTGTGACTATCATCAGCGCGGGTCAACTACTACTTATGCTACTTGTATGGAAGTTTTTTTAGTAATATATGTTTTTTTGTCATAAATTAATAAACAGTGATTGAATATTAATAATCGTGTTAATATATATAATAATAAACGTTTTTAGATTTATATATAATGGATCCAGCAAAATTAAAAGTTGTTGAACTAAGATCTGAATTAAGTCAACGTGGTTTGGATACCAAAGGAGTTAAAGCGGTTCTTGTTGAGCGGCTTCGCAAGGCGTTGGAAGATGAATCTAATGGTTTTTATTTTTTTTATTATTACTACTAAAATACTTTTACACTTTTTTACTCTACTTATTGTGATTTTATCAATCACACTATTTTATTATCAACAATTAGTGAATTAACTATCGATAATTATTTTTATTGCTATTTAATTGTAGCGTCTGAATTGTAGAGTCTAGTTTGTTATGGCTTGGCCATCTATAGTTTGATCGTAATCATAAAAATCTATTATCTTGTTTTCATTATTTATTTATTTTTTTTTTTTCATTAAACTATTTATCAAGAGTAATTAAGATAATAAATATAAATATTTATATTTTTTAGACGTCAAAAAAAGTGTACCGAGTGACTCCTGTACGAAAAATTCATCAGAAGCAAGTGTAGATAATGATGACAAACGTGAAAAAAGTCCAGAAGCTACAAAAGTTATAACGAGTCCAGTTAAAACACCTGGTAAATCACCAAAAAGAAGTTCTTCAGGTAGTAGTCCTGCTAAAGTAACCAGTACACGTAGTTCACCAAAAACTTTAGCTGTTGTTGCTGATAAAGTTGCACAAGAATCACCAGCTAAGTCACCAGTTATCGAAAAACCATCACCAGTTATCGAAACACCGGTACCAGCTCCTGCTACTGATGATGATGATGATGATCAGGTTGATGAAGCTGATAAATCAGTTACTAAAATTGATAGCACGGGTGTTGAATTGACCAATGAATCATCAGAAATGGAATGTACACCTCAAGTTGCTGAAGAAGCGCCTGAGATACGGCCATCTATTCAAGACGAACCTGAAGCTGTTACTAAGACAGCAGTTGATGCTGAAGCTTGTGGTAAAATGGAAATTTCTAATAAATGCGATGAGTTGCCTAACAAATCAGTAGCTTTAGAAAATGACAAAGAAGACGAGTGTCCTGAGGAAAAAAAAGAGTGTCCAGAAGAAAAAGAAATTACTGATGAGAATGAGGATGATGGTGGTGGTGATGATAAGACTGATTTGAATGAAAATAAAAAAGAATCAGTAGACAATGAAATGGAGGTCAATGATGTGGATAATTATGACAATTCAAGCATAACCAAAAGTGAGGAAACTGCTGATGATGCTAGATCATTAGATATCAAAGACAGTGAAATGGCTAAAGTTGATCCTGAACAGGAAGACGAAAAAATGAAAACTGATGAAAGACCGGAAGAAGCTAACAATGAAAAGACAAATGATGATGTTGAAGTTAAGAAAAAAGAACAAGACGAACGTGACTCTAAAGATCATCAGGACAGACGTGATCGTAAAGATAGAAAACGAAAACGTTCTAATAGTTCACAGGATGATCGGCATAAAAGTCCTAGTAGAATGGACGACGAGCCAGAGATTGATTACTCAAGAGTTTTATTGTCTTGGTATGATTCAGATTTAAATTTGATAATTGACAAAACAAAATTTTTATCCGCAACGCCAATGCACAACGATGGGTTTGGTTATGTATGGGCCGGTGCAAGAGCGTCATTTGGTTTTACAAATGGTAAAGTATACTATGAAGTTAAAATTACACATCAGTGTAATGTTTCATTGGAAGATGAAGAAAATCCTCATGTTTTACGCGCCGGTTGGTCTGCGCCATTGACCAGTATGCAATTGGGAGAAGAAAAATTAAGTTACGGCTACGGTGAGACGGGTAAAAAATGTACTGACAATGACTTCAGCGATTATGGACCTACTTTTGGTTTAAATGACGTCGTTGGATGTTATTTAGACATGTCTGATGATGATGTTGTTATATCCTATACTCTAAACAATGAAAGTTTGGGTGAAGCATTTAAATTTTCAAAATCAGAGCTTGATGGCAAAGCATTATTTCCACATATACTAACCAAGAACTATGCATTTGTTTGTAATTTTGGTGACGAAGAACCCTGGAGTACAAATATTTTGGATGGTTACACACCTGTTGGTAAAGTTGATATCAATGAACGAATACCTGGACCACGTAGACCTGATGGTAGACAAGAATGTGAGATACTTATGATGGTTGGGTTGCCGTCTGCTGGAAAAACTGTTTGGGCGAACAAACATTCAAACGATAATTTGGAAAAAAAATACAATATTTTGGGTGTTAGCAATATAATTGATAGAATGAAGGTATGCCACTAATATATTGATATATTTTAATTGTTAAAATAAATATTTACTGGTTATTATAGTATTTAAATAAAATTATAGGTAATGGGATTGCCGAGAAGAGATAATCATAAAGGAAATTGGGATCAACTCATGGGAAAGTGTACACGTTGTCTTAATAAATTGATCGAAGTCGCTGCGACAAGAAGACGTAATTACATACTTGATCAGGTAAAAAATAATTAATGATTAGTTAATGTTTAGAAATGAAAAATATTTTATATTTATATTTTTGTTTAGACAAATGTATATCCTTCGGCGCAAAGGCGTAAGATGAGACAGTTCAATGGATTCCAACGTAAAGCTATTATCATAGTACCAACAGATGAAGAATTTAAATCTCGCACTGCTAAACGTGAACTAGTTGACGGCAAAGATCTTCCTGATTCTGAATTTATGGAGATGAAAGGTTTATTATTATTATTATTATTATTATTATTATGAATTTTGGGGTGTGCGAATCAGGTTCAAATTACTCATAACTTTTCAAATAATTCGAAGCTATTCGTATCTTCTCGTATTAATCGAATCTCACAGTAAAAAACGTATCGTCAAAGTGTAATAATAAGCGTGTGTTCAAATTCTGAGTGTTGAGCTTTTAATACTTTGTGTCAATTCAACACACAGTGTTTATCTTGTTTGAACTGTCGCAACCGATTGATTTTTTAACATAGAAAAATGTTATTTTATACGAAAGTGGCACTTTATATGTTACTGTCAAATCAACACAAAATATGTTAAAAATAATCTTGACCATCACAAAAGAATTCTTGGAAAATTTGTTACTTTTAACAAATACGCGTGTAATTTTTTCAACACTCACGACATGTTAAAATAACATATAAATATGTGTAAAACGTACGATTTACTCACGATATCTGTTGATTTTGACGAACCCTTTTTTTCCGTACTTGTAGAATTATTCATAACTTTTCAAATTAGTAGATTCGAATCGAGAAAATTTTAGTTAACTTTCAAATATTCAATTTTTATTTAATGGAGAGTTAAGTTTTTAAAGTTACCAAAAATAATTTTTTCGTAGATTCGTGTTTAAACTCTAATTAATCCCTGACAAAAATTTAAATTATTGGAAAAACTTTTACAATTTTAAGTTTTTCAAAATAAAATTTTGGAATTATTTGTAAATTTTCGAATAATTTTAAGTTCGAACTATTCACCCACCCCTAATAATAATTATTATTATTATTAAACTTTAATAAAATGAAACTAATAAAATTTTTCAAATTATAGCAAATTTTGCTGCACCATCAGTTGGAGAATCATTCGATATTATTGAATGGATTGAACTTGATGAAGAAGAGGCTAAGAAATTAATATCAAAGTATAATAAGGAAGGCAAAGACGCTGGGTTTGGTCAACCGCAATCGAGTAGTAAAAGACCGCGAATAGAAAAAAGCGATAGTCATCGAGATAGCCGTGATACGCGGTCTAGTCGGGACAGCAGAGACAGTCGGGATCATCGTGATCGTCGCAGTGGTTGTAAGTTTACGCTATATTATTAATTTGATAAAAACTAATTGGTAATTTATTTGTAGACTCTGATAGAAATCGTAATTCAACGTGGCGCGGTAGTATGGGCAGTGGCAGTGGTGGTAATTGGAGAGATCGCGGACCACGTAGTGGCCCACCAATGAGACACAGTGGTAGTTATGGTGGTTCATCAAGAGGTTGGGGTGGTCGTGGTGGACCCAGTTCCTCCCAGTCACATCGTGGAAGTGACAGACGTGGTAGTTCATCAAGTGACAGACGATCGGGAGCCGTTGAACGCAGTCGTTCGGGTTCGGCACGACAAGGTGGTGGCTGGGGTCCAATGAAGTAAGTCCTTGATAAATAACTAACTATTTATTTATCTATTTCTTAACTAATTTATTATATTTTTATTTTTAAAACAGCAGCAGTTATAATTCCTCGCACTCGTCGGGTGCATGGAGTGGAAGTGGACACGGCGGCGGCTGGTCTGGACAATCTCAGCAACAAAGTAATTGGGGAAGTGGTAGTTGGGCTGGCCAGCAATCAAGTAGCTGGGGTAATTGGAAAGGTTATGGTGGTCAACAGAGTCAGAGCAGTTATAATCAATCGGGTTACGGTAACGGTAGTAATTGGGGTAGTTGGAACCAGCAGCAGCAGTATTACAATCAGTATTGGGGCCAGCAACAATCTCAGAGTCAGTCTGTCAGTACCACTGGTCAAACTGTAAGGAAAACTTAAAAAAAAGTGACTAGCTTTAACTCTTTAACGACCACACACACGCACACGTACACAACGCAACCACACATTACACATACTCATACAAACACACAACCGTATGTTAATCTATTTTCTTTAAAAAAAATAAACTCATTTCATAGTAATAATGATTAATAATTAATTATTAAATGATTTTTTAAAAATTAAAATTAAAATTGTCTGTTGGTAGAATTGAGACGCGATATTTTTAAATAAATTATCATCTACGTAAACCTATACTTTGTCAATCATGATTTATCGTATTTTTAACTTTTGATTTAAGTTACTCAATTTAAATATTTAAAAAATAACAACACTGTAATTTTTATTACTGCGTTTATTTGAAAGGAAATAAAATTAAAAAAAAAAATAAATAATTACATTAGAATATATATTAAACGTGTAAGTTATGTTCATTCTTTAAATATTATATTAATAAATACTTGTATTTAATTTTATTTGACTACCAATGCATTTATTTGATGCCCTCTTATTTTTTTTAAATCCATTATAATTATTTTTATTTAAATAAATTATATATTTATTTAAAAAGTAGTTGCTAGAGTAATGATTTAGTTTTGAGGTCGTTAAGGAGTTAGTTTATTTTTTTAAAATAAAATAATTAAGTAATTAACGTGCATTACGTGAAAATAAAAATTACTTGTAGGCAACTACGACAGGAAGTAGTTCAACTACAGCATCAACAGCCAGTACAGGGTCTACACAAAACAGCAGTTACCCACAAGGATGGCAAGGATACGCAACGTCCTATTATCCGACTAGTAGTTCAACAACAAATGCTCAGCAACAAAAATAAATAATTCATTAATTAATAAATAAATAATTATCATTTAATGTATAAGTGAGTATTTTTTACTTTATTATTTAAATAAATAAATAATTTCGTTATCCACTGGATTATTTATATTAAATTTATATATTAGTCTGTAATTTATCATTATCCTGGACGCTATATTTACATAAATACATGAAAGTACGTTTTTATTGTTTACACTCAAACAATTTGTAAAGTACAATTATTTTTTTTCATTAATTACTTGTGGTCATTAAAAATAAAACTCTTATGCACAAAATAAAACATATATTTATCTGAAAATAAAAATTTATTTGAATCAAGTCGTAGATAATTTTGAAAATAATAATACCTTTTTTTCATAGCAAGTTGAATGTAAATATGTACAGATTTTGTCAGTATATAAAAACTTGTGAGTAATTATTAGTGTTTCGTAATTTTTCACTGTTTCGATAAATTAAAACTCACAAAATAACACAATACGGAAGTTAGCTGACGTTTAATAATTTTTTGATTTTTTAAAAAATGATAGATTATAAAAAAAAAATATTTGAAAAAATTGCGCCAATAGTTTTTTAAATTTTCTACATGTGTATATTTTTAATTTTTGTTTTTTTGTAATTGATTTGTTGAAAAAAAAAATTCAGAAAATTTGTCATTGTCTAACTATGATCTTGAAGTTAACAGACAATTAATAATTTTTTGAATATTTTCTTATAACGAATCAATTATAAAAAATGAAAACTAACAATATGCACATGTAGAAAATTTAAAATACTATTGGCGCAATTTTTTCAAATAATTTTTTTTTTATAATTTATTGTTTAAAAAAAAAATGATTGGACGTCGACTAACTTCAGGATCATAAAATAACAATTTATAATTTATACTTAAATAATAGAGCGTGTGGATTTATAATAGTTAATACTGATTAATCCTGAGTAATTATATCGAGTTATTAATTGCAATTTTAGTTCAGATGGTGACTCACCCCCTCTCCTGCTTTAAAAAAATTAAATCACTGAAATGTGACAGCTGTAATTATATTTATATTGTGAAGGATTAAAAAGAATTTGAATTTTGATTGAAAGAAAATAAAAATGCTGGTCGAATTTTTTTGGTATCTAGATTATTTTTTACGAATAATTCATTATCAATTAGTTAAAGTAAATTTGTTAATTAAATTTCCATTAATAGATTTGAAATTAGAAATTAGAAATATACTAAGATTTTTTAATTTATTTGCAAAATATATTAAAGTTACGCGTTCGCACAAAAAAATATTTGCTGAATTTTTTAGTAATAATTACAATTTATAATGTAAAATATATTTGTAGAAATTTATTTTACAAATTTAGTTTAACTGATTGATAACGATTGTAATTTTTAAAACAATCGAATTTTTTTTTAATCTGCAGACAAAATATGAATTAAAATTATTTCATTTCTTTTGAAAAGTGGAAAGCGAACCGTCTGATCTGAAATTGTCTTTAAAGTAATAAGAATTTAAAATTGCCTATCACATTCCTATTCTTTAATTACGTAATTGAATAATTATCAAAGTATTCCAGTTAAAAAATGTAATTTGGTTGATTAAACTTTAGTATTTGTATTTGATTATTTTTTTATTAAATATTCAAAACAATAAAATTGAACATTATGATTTGGAAGTATAAATAAATTAAACATTTTGTTTTGTCGCCTGCGTAATTGACTTTAAAATAAACGAAAAAAAATAATTAAATTTTTTAAAATTTAATATTTTTAAAAATTGATAGAATTGTACGCAATTGTGTTTTTTTGAATAATGTGGATGTAATTTTTTGCACGATAAATTAAATAGTATAAAGTGTAATGATCGTAATAAATGCCTAAATTAAATGTTGTAATTAGTTAATTAACAAAAACAATATATATATGTATATGTAACTATAATTCAAATTAATAATCCAGTGGATGTTTGATAAAAAACTAATAGTTTGATAAATAACTAATTAATTCATCAATTAAAAGAATTCTTAAATTGTCGTATTATAAATTTTACCTGCGACATTTTGTACAGAGTACACAAAATAAAAACTCTTGAGAACAGTCTCAGACAGTGCCCCCAGTTTTCAAAAATTTTCAATGACAACTGTCATAACTGTATTAAAATTTTATTAATGAAGACCATTCTCCCCAGTTCCCCTTCTCACTTTTTGAAAATTTTCAATGACTCAACTGTCATAAGTTTATCAAAACTTTATCAACTAATTAAAAAAAAATTAAAGCAATAATTAAAAAAAGACATTTTCACTGAGATATAGATTTGAAAAAAAAAATTACTTACAGTTGATATGAATTGGGAGTTAAACTGAATAAATTTTAACCTAAAAAATTTGAAAATTCAAATTATAAAATTGACATGAAGACTTTACTGAAATTTATTCAACAAATTTTGTTTAACTCCTAATTGATAACAACTGTAATTATTTTATTTTCTAAATCTCGGCAAAATTGTAACAACGTTGTCGTTTTTACAATTGATGCTCTATTTTTTTTAATTGATTGATAAAATTTTGGTACGCTTATGACAGTTATTTAAATTTTTAAAAACTGAAGCACCGTCTGAGAATGCTTTAATATCTTTTCTAATCGTGCAAAGATTTAAATAAAATTAAGCGCTTGTAGTTAAATTGCTGTTAATTACAATGATAATTAAAATAAAATTTAATTTTAAGCGAGATATTTTATAAAAATAAAACAAACATTATAATTATTTAAGTGATGGTTGATTTAATTCACTTAATTATATAATTTGTCGTAAATAAAATCTTTAAAAATTTAAACAACTAATTTTTGTTGACAATGGTCACAGTTATATTAATAGTAATAATAATAATAATAACAAATAATCTTTCTACATATAAATACATAATTACAAATTAAAAGTACATTTAAAGTCTTCTATGAATTTATTTGTTGATACAAATGTACAAACTCATTAATTAAAAATAAACAAGTGTCTTATATATTTTTTTCTGTTATTTAATTGTCTTATATTTTTCATACTCATTATTTGATCCTTTGTTCTTTATATATATATATATATATATATATATATATATATATATATATTTATAATTATTAGTATCTAATCATTTGACTTATAATTAATAATTAATATCAGGATAATAAATAAATAAATGAATGAACAAAAAAAAAGGAACTTTGCATCTTCAACGTATATTTATGTTTTCTAAAAAAGAATACAGTATTTTATTTTTTTTGTATACAATATATTAATTAAATTAGTATGAAGCTACCGGCGCAACAAACCAAAAGATAAAAAATTTTGTTTCTTTATTACTTAATTAACATAAAATAGTATTAGTATTTTAAAATAATTAATTAACTTAAATTTTAATTTATTTTAATAATCGAAAAATGCGTTAGAGATTCTAATTATTTAAATTTGGTTGATATAATGCAGCACTCAAAATTATATATGTAATTTAAATAAATCATCAGTATAATATAAAGTAAGTAATTAAAACAAAATATTATATTAATATATATGTCACGGATTTACGATTTTATATTCATAATTAATTAATAATAATGCAGTAAATCTTTTTTCCACTACACCAAACAAAAAAATCAATTAGAAAAATTATAAATCAAAAGGGTCATTTCCAATTTAAATTTAATTTATTTAAATTTTATTTTTAATTCAATAAATAAATAAGATACAAAAAAAAAGCAAATATCTAAATAATTTTATATTATCTTTTAAATGTTAGCAAACAATTAAAACTTTTTCATTTTTTATATTATCAATAATAATTAATAATAATAATAAAGTAATAATTATACTTTTAAAAGCTTAATAAAATATATATTGAATAATAATCTGGCATTGAGGCAAGTGCAAGTACATTCGGTGAAATGTTATTATTTAAATCGCTTATACATTTTATTTTTTTTTTCATTTTTTTTCTTTTTTTTTTTTTAATAAGAATATAATAAAATAATTGTAATAATTATAATTTTATAATAATAATAATAAATATTCCTTCGAGTTAAAAATATTTACAATGATTGATATCAGCAATTGCTGAAATAAAAGCAATAATATTATTTTTAATAATTAATAATAATTTAAATACATTAGCAAAAAAAGTTGATTGTTTTTTTTCTACTACTTTACTTTTAATAACACTGGGATTATTAAAAATATAATATTATCCTTTTGTGCAACAAAGCTACATGTGTATTATTTATAATACACTTCAATTATTATATTTACCTTTTTCATTTTTTGTTTTTTTAATTTTCATTCGCTTCTTCTCCATTATAATTTATATAATCAACTATAATCTGGACTCAACAACATTTTTTTCTCTCTTTTATCAAATAAGAATTAAAATAATTTACAATTAACTCTGTACAAATTTTGAATCTTGTCCAGTAGAACGTGAGTTATAATTTTATAAAATCGACAAATTTATTGTTGTTCTTTTACACTTAAGTTTAAGTCTAAGTCTCTAAATTGTATGATCGATATTTCTTTTTTATGTAATAATAATAATACATAATATTGTAATAAGATAATGATAGATTTATATATTGGAGCTAATAAGGAGACTATTAATTATTAAATTAATAATTAAAGAGTGATATTACTGTTTATTTATTAATTTTAAAATACACATTTTTCACTGGTCATTGATTAGATTTTATAATTATTACTTAAATAGATTGATAAATATTTATATATATTACAAATTAGCTCCAATATTAATTAGACAATTAACTACATAATATGACAGAAGCTATAATTAAGCTGAATGGACGGGATAGCTTTTTTTTATGTGGAAATAAAATGTAAACAATAATTTTTTTTAAATTGATTACTAATAAAAGTTAATGATAATTAATAATTCAATATAGATTATAATTAATAATGCCAATATTTTCAAATGATATTTATATATTAAAAAATTAATTTAATTATTTTTTTGTTTCGGTTCTTTCTAATTATTTTTTATTTTTTTCTAGAATAATTTGTACAGTAACTACTTACATAAAGTGGCGCAACACTTCTGCGTGCGTTTCATCCACTGTCACTGTTTACATCCACTGGGTCGCTTACGATTTCTACGATTACGTTCTAATAAAAATGACAGATCCAATGGATCTTTCTTATTCGGCATTCGTTGGAGTAAATTTTTAAGAATGCGATTCAATCTCTTTCGTTGTTCTTCTCTCTGTAGATAAATTTTTAAATAATTATTTTTTTAGTTATGTTTTTTCAAATTTAGTTTATTAATTAGTAAATAAATAATTACTTGAGCGGGCGAGACAGTAAGTCGGGTAGTGGTTTGATCTTCACACGATTTATTCCTATTTTTTCCAAGTGACTTTGAATTATCTTTCCCATTTACTTTAGCATCAGCCTCCGTTTTATGATTATGGTCACTGTCTGTATGTGCTGCGCTCTTTTTCTTTTCTCTCATCGCTTTTATTGCTTGAATACTTTCTAAACTATGAGGCTACAAATAACCAAATTCATATTTTTATTATTAAAATAGTAATTTTAATAATTATTCATGTAATTACAAAAAATAAGGGATCGATAAATTTTTTTCGAGGCCAAGTGTTTACAAAATTTTGTAATAATTAACCGATCCTTCTTATTTATTTATTTTTTTCAATTATGAAGAAATTTTCAGTATATAAATAAAATTTATATTGATTTTTCTATTAAAAATTTGTAAATGTTTACTTAATTAAGATTACTTCAAATAAAATTATATAGGGGGGGAAAGGGGTAAATAAGGAAATACTGAGTTTTTGGGGACTCAAAAATGTTAACACGGTTATAAAAAAATACTGAAATTAAAATTTATATCTTCGAAATTCAAGTGGTTATTAAAAATTGTGTTTTGAAACTCAGAAATTTTTTCTATAGAAGATTAAATTTGATAAAAAACATAATTTCATAACAAAGTTCTTTCCCATGTTAAGTAGATGAGAAATCTAATGAGCCAAAAAAAAAAATACTAATTTTGTTAGCACATCCTTTATGTAATAAAAAAATAATTACCAAATAAGTACGGTAGTGTTTGATACGTTGTGGAAATGTTTCAAAAGCATATGGTTTAGTACAAACTTGATGACGAGCTCTTGCAACTTTAGTGAACAATCTCGCAGCCCTGTCAACTCTATATTCACAAACATAAGTGTGTTCCGGAGCAGCACCAACAGGTCGTCCTTTACAATAAGTGTGAGGATCAAGTACCCAACATCTTTCCGCAACTAAATCACACGGTACAGCTTCATAAAGCGGCGCACAAACGACTTCATTTTCATAAAACTTTCTCGTCGGTTCATGATAAGTTTCATGCGGACGTAAATAATGATGACCAAAAACAAATCTTTCTCCTTGATCATTTTTCCACAATCTTTCAATTCTAAATATGTCCATTTGTTCATAATCAAACTTTTCAATTGTTTTATACGTGTGTTTTTCAGGAGTATCCCGAAGTACATAGACAGTATCGCCCTGTCTTAATTGTAGCTCACCCCTCATCAACGTAACGTAATGTTTTTTATCTTTTTCTTCTTCTTCACCTTCAAGTGGTATTTCATAATCAACAGGTCGTGGTTGACAGCGTTCGCATAGATAAGACTCAGCACTAGTATCAGCTTTAACGCAGTCGCAGTGTTGCCATACTAAACAACGCTCGCATTGTATCATTAAACCCTCATCTCTGTGTAAACCACAAATACATCTGATAACGTCTTCTTCACCAGCTGTCGAGCCTCGAGGCGGTAGGAAACATTGCGCAGGTGGTGACCCTGTTGCTTCTGTTATCGCTTCAATAAAGTTTGTTTTACTTCCCAAATATATTTTACGTAAACGCGCCGCTGCAATACCAACTTCAGATGTTCTACCAAAAAATTTAACATTGTTATCAAACAATTTAATTATATCATTATCAAATTGTTCGGCTGTTTTATAATGACCGGTACTGATACCCTGGTCAATGATAGTCAAGTCAATGGGATCTTGAATTTTTTCATAGTAATCTGGAAGTTTTCTTTTAGGAGGTAACGTAACAAATGGAATACAAAGTAATACACCATTTTCATCATTTGCCGTAGCTACAACATTGTACAAATCTTTTAATACTTTAGCTAATTTAGCTGTTTTACTAACTTCTGGATCATCTTGAGCTTGAGCTAAACGACGAGTTCTTACAGTACGAGATGCATTATTTGTCAATGCTGTTAACTGGGTAAAGAAAGCAGCATCTGATTGCGTTTTAGATTCACCAGCTGTTTTTTCTTTAACAGCAGGAATAACTTTACTGTCTTTATTTTTAGCTTGAGTATTTATTTGCTGAGTAACCGGAGTTTTCATTCGTTTAACTTTTTCCAAGTTTCTCAGTAAAAAGCAGTGATGCTGCTGGGCAAAATGTCGTTGTTGCTGTGACATTGGCTTCATCATTGGCGTATTTATCAAACTTGAATCACCAACTTTTCGCGTTTTACATAAACCCTTGGACATTGCTAATATTTGATTTGATTTACGGACATTTTTACGAGGACGACCGACAGATCTGCGTTCGGTGTTTTCGATCGGTGGCAATGCTGGAGTTGCAAGTGGTCTTGCAACACGTTGGCTTTTCCCTCCAATTACACCACGGCACGCACTGCTACCGCATCTACATATTTGTCCCTCAGATGGATTAAACAGAGCGAAATTGTAATCATAAGTCAACTCTTCACCAGATTCAATGTCGCGTGATGCAAATAATGCCATGCGTGGTAGACCATGGACACTCCATTTTTGCATTTCGCAATTAGGCTCGCATGAATGGTTGACAAAACGACCGTCACCACCCATTCGGTGACCGTCAATTACCAGCCCGCCGTCTAGGTGAAGACAATAATGATGCGTGTCGTTGGCATATCTTGTAGCCATGCGTGATTTAAATTCTCTTTCAGAAACAACTTCGCCGACATACTCCAATATAAAACAACCTGTTTTAATAGAATCTTTTGTTCTGACACCCCAGCCTTTATTTTCAGTCATAAATCTTTGCAATCCTGGAGTCCACTCGTGTCGCTGAATTTTTTGGTTACCGCAACGATCACCGCAAGGGCACATTTGGGATGAACATTCACTGAATACCATTCTATTGATACAATCATCACCACAACCACTGTCTGTTTTACATTCGCATGCCTGTGGTTCATACAATGTCGTTGGTTTGACATCATAGTAAATATTCGTACGAATTTTTCTGTAATTCCACGAGGGTACCAAGTCACGTCCAGGTAAACGCGAATGTGTGTGAAGCCACCAAAGATCATAAGGCAATTGAAAGGGTATTTTACGTTGACGTAAAAATTTACCACAGTGATATGGTGGTGGTAATAAACCGTGTGGATGCTCTGCTGGGTCATATGTAAGCTTATTTTTACTAGAGCCATCAGCGTTTGTAACTTTACGTGGTTCATCTTCTTTGTAATAATCTGAGAATAGTCCGGCTGGTAGATATCTTTTCTTCCATCTCGGTTGTTTTTTACGTAAATGTAATAAACTTCGTTGCTTACCGTTGCCAACTTCTGGCTCATCACTCGCAACATCACTGCTCGGCAGTACGTCACTCTCTGTATCATAACCAGCAGCATTATTTTTAAGCCTCTTAATGCTTCTTAGTGTTAAATTACACGGACTAGTTGAGCCTCTTCTACGTTTATGATTATTGTTAAGACAACCCGGTGAAACACTTGACTGTGAATTAGTACGATCAAGTTTTTTCAAATTTTCCTCACTCAATTCAGCGATACGTTGACTCTGATTGTAACGTTCCAATGATTCCTCGAGTGTTGCATTTTCGTCATAAATTCTTGAGTCTTGAATTTTTTCATACTTAACTGGGCACAATTTATCACATGGTTTACTACCATCACACTCGACCAAGTCTCGACGAACTCTCAATCCTGGTCCATGACAACTGTCGACGATATCATCGGAATAGCTGTGACAAGACAGTTCATGAAAATCTTTGAAATCATTTGAATCTATTTTATCATCATCATCTTCATCATCAATAATACCACAGTCATCATCATCATCGTCATCATCATCATCACCATCATCACCATCATTGTTATTATTTTCGCTATCTTGACTTTTAGTTTCGTCTAAAATCGGTAGTACTGCATTCACATCACTTTCAGATAGAACAGATTTTTCTTCGACTTTTGATATTTCTAAATCTGCTATTGTGATGTCAACACGTGGTACCAGTGTCAATTTATCTTTATCAGTGTTATCATCGTAATTATTATCATTGCTACTAACAACTACATTTATTTTCTTTTTCTTCTTCTTCTTAAGTGTCGGAAAACCAGTACGATTTATAGCTTTTCTTCGTCGTATTTTTTTCTTAGTAAGAATTAAAGCAGCCACTGGATTTACTGAATTTGTTACATTCAATAATTCTTTTTTATTATTATCTTTACGATCTAAAATATTTACTTTATCATCTGTATCTTTAACAATTGAATTTACTTTATCATTTTTATCAGCTGTTAATTTTTTTGATTCATTTTTTTCCGGTTGCTGATGTTGTTCATTACTTTTATCAGCGGTCTTCAGTTGTTTGTCAACGACTTTATCTACTTTGCTTGTACTTTTATCCGTAATGTTTTTGTTATTAACCTTTTCATTTGATACTTTATTATCAATTTTATCGGTATTTACCGCTGAATTACTGTCTGATGTTATTAATTTAGTAACAGTGACACGTAAATCACGTACTATTTTTTTCTTACGTCGTGGTAGCTGTTGCTCCAAACGATTCAGAGGTTTGTCTTCAATGTCTGAACTCTCGCTGGCTGATTCACCGGCAATTGTGCTGTCATTGGCATCACGCAGACGTTTTTTAAGTGTTTGAGAATCAATATCTTTTTCTTTTTGATTATGTAAATTACTAGATAATGATGATGATGGACTACCGCTGTACCTTTCAATAGTCGCTTCAATAGCTTCTTCAATATGACTTTCCATTGAATTCGATTCGTTAATATTAGTATCAGTTGAACTGGCATTAGAGCTCTGTGAGCTGTGTGGACTTGATAAATGATAATGGCGTTTTTTCAATGGTAATCTCTGTTCATTTGGATTTGATGGTGTATTTGAATTTTGATTACTGCTCTTAGAATCACCACTGCTACCACCACTACCACCACCAGAAATTTTATCCTTTTTCAATCGTCTCTTTAATGATTTTTGTTCATCATTTGTACTTGCGTCACCTTTACGTTTTTTAGTTATTTTTTTAACACGAAATATTTGTGGTAATTCAGTAAAATTTGAATTATTATTATTTTTACCAAGACTGCATGATTTTGAAAAATCATCAATAAGTTTTTCCAACTCTTCAACAATTGTCGGATCAACACGGATTGGCTGTTTTGGTGGTATGACAACTCGTCGCTTGTGCTTATGATGATGATGATGATGGTGATGGTGGTGATGATTACTACTACTATTATTATTATGATTATTATTACTACTTTTAAACCGATTATTTGTCGTTGATTGTACGGATTTATCACACTTGTCTGTCTTTATTTCAATATCCTCAGGTTTTAAATCAACAGGAACAGAAATTACTGTTTGTACACCGACACCGTTTGTTTCAGATACTTTTTTACTGCTTTTATTTTCTTTAAGAACACGTTTTGGTCCTGGAATTACTGTCACTATTGGAGTTACTGCTGATACTGATGCTGTGGCTGTTGGTTTCTTCGACACAGTCTGCTTTTTATTTACCGATGGTGAAGAACAACTTTCAGCAACCCTATTTTCCTTTGAACTTTTTTTAGTAACAGCACCGCTACTATTATTATTAATTGTCTTATCATCATTACAACCATGATCATTGCTTACTTTTTGTCTCAGGGGTGACGTACTTTTATTTGACTCAACAGATTTATCATGTCGTAATTTTTTACATACTTGTTCGCATGTTTTAAATGTATCCTTATCCTTATTTGTTAATTTTTTATTACTAACATTAGATTTATTACTCAGGCACTTATTATCATCATGTGAATTATTTTTATTATCAGTAGAACAAGTTGAATTTTTATTACTACTAGTACTTGAAGTAGTAGTAGCAGTAGAATTAGCAGACACTGACGTTTCTCCATTATTAACAATACTTTTTTTATTTTTTAACCTTTGATTCCTCGTAAATTCTTCTTTATTTTCTTGAGGCAATGACAATTTATTGTTACTTTTAACCGATTGTTTGCCACGTTTACTAGTACTCGTTTCACGTTTATTGTTACTGACAACAGGACTTGAGTTTCGTTCTATTTTAGCTATTTTTTCAACTACATCTGGCTTCAAACGTGGCCTACCAGGACCACGTGGTTGTGTTGATACCATTTTAGCAGGCCGACCTGGTTTTCTTTTAGGTGGGTACAATACACGATCAACATTGACAGCTGGTTTAGGTGGTGGGGGTGGTGCTGACGCTGGTACTGATGTCGATTGCACTGGTGACTGTGAAGGTGCTGGTGGACTAGCTGGAGTTGTTGTTAAATGTAGTGGACTATTATTAACAGACTGAATACCTGAATCTGGTGATACATTTGCTGTAAATGTATACTCAGAATCGGCGGTTTTTTTACCAGCTTTGCTGCGTCTTTTTCGCGGTTCTGATAATAATGCTGTCTTTTCAACAAACTGTTGTAGTAATGTTGAACTATAAACAGGCACTGGATTTTGATTTGTGTTCTCACTTGAATCTGAATCAGCACTCAATGACATACGTTCAATAGCTTTAGATACTAATCGACCACTCTCTGAGTCTTCGAAACCATCAAATGGCGTGTCTTCTTGATCAGGAATAATTGCTGACAAATGTTCTTGATTTATTTCTTGTAAAGGCGCTTGTGATGATTGTTGCTGCTGATTATTTTGTTGTTGCTGATGTGACTGTAACGTAACTGGAAGTGAAGATTGATTCAATGTCGATGTCGGGCCCGCCGACGAGTCTGAATCATCGGTAGTACATTCAGATGTTTTTAAACTACACGTTGCTTTGGATTTACGCGTTAATATTTTTTTATTAACTTTACTATTATCACATTTTGATTTATTATTATCAGCAGCAACAGCAGCAGCAACAACAACATTATTATCAACATTATTATCTTTTTTTTGTGCTTTCATAGTTATTTTTAATTTGAGACCACCTTGATCAAAATTTGTTTCACGAATTGAAAATGTTTGTTCGCTATGCTCGGAAGAACAATCAGAATTGCTGGAGTCATCACATTCATCACCACTGCTCTCATCATCTGATCCAGATTCTGAAACCGAACAAGTGCCATCAGTAGCACCAGAACTTTCTTCATCCGAATCAGAATCTTCTTCCGAATCAACAGAATCACTTTCATTTTTTTCAGTTGCTGGGTCCCAACTACCACCACCTTTTATGGCGTCCATGTCCACGGTAGAGGGTAATTCGCGTTCGGGTTCCCCATCGTTTTCGTCCCAATTCCAATTCTGTAGCTCTAGCTCTGACGGACGATGAATTACGGCGTTCCATCCTGAATCACCGGACATTTTTCTGTTCAAATGACATTCACGGGTTTCATATATCAACCGTTCGTACTGATAATGATTATGACAAAATTCACACGTCAAATTTTCCAACGTCAATTACCTGATTATAAATAAAAACAAGTAGTTAGTAATTAATAGTTTTAAATAAATTAAAAAATATTACCTTGCATAATATTGATAAAATATAAATTCGTAAATTGACAAGTTAATATATGATAATAATAGCGTATTAATTAGTCGTTGGACAGCTGTTCTTTTGATAAGCAGATGTAACCCTCAGGTGCATCAGTTGAATTGGCGCGAAAAACAATATAACAATAAATATTTAACGCACAATTATTGATAATGAGTACAAATATATTTATTAGTTATCAGTAGTAATGTTCAATTATGCATGGGTTTATTTTATAATTGTAAAAACTTACACGACATATATATAAACACAATTAGAAAGTTTTATCTGTATGTTTACGTATCTTCATGCGTGCTACACAAAATGGCGTTGGTACATTTAAGTGCGTACATATATTATCCATTATTTTTTGTTATTATTTACAATTGTTAGTATTATTATTTTTAAATAATAACACAAATAAAACACTTTATCTGTTATTGTTAATAGCATGGTATCCGCACCTGCGGATTATTAATGTCACACAATAAATTACATATTTTCACATAAATGTCGTATAATACGCATACAACATCGCGTCTCACATTATTATTTTTCTTGACGGTCAGTGCATCACCAACGCTACCAAGTGGATTATTATTTAATTTACTTTTTAAAACTCAATCGACAATATCGCGTTCATATCATGAGTGATGTAACTGACAAGTGGGGAATTTTTTTAATTTTTGATTGAATAAATAAATAAAGTGTAAGGAGAATATAAATTTTAAAATGCGCATTTCAAACAATAGAAATTCAGTATGCGCATTTTTTTAAATTTATTTAATTAAAATTTATAAATTGTCTCGTCTGCTACATTCACAATCATAATCTCATTGTTTGCACAACAATCAAAATCTATATGTACACATATTTTTTTTTTCGATTTAAAACTTCGAGTCAAAACTTTTTTTTTAATTTTTATCTAAATTCATAAACGATATTTTTATTTAAAATAATGAGTGTGAATCTAGTGGATATGAGACAATTTATAAATTTTAAATAAATTAAAATAATGAAATTCTAAAATTGACAGTGACATTTATCGCTCAAATAGTTTTCTAATGTTTACTTTTTATGACATTTGACAGCTTTTATGTTTTTATAAATAAATTACTGATTAATATAAAAAATATACAGACAATTATTAATAATAATTTTATGACACCTTACAAACTGTTTATCGAAATTTAAATTTTAATTTCACATAAAAAAAGAATTAAATTATAAGTGTGAATGTGTAGCAGACAGGAGACAATTGATAAATTTAAAATAAACAAAATAATTAATTAAAACGATGAAATTTAAAAAAATGTGCCTATTGATTTTTCATTGATCTAAATACGCATTTTTTAATTTTGATTTCACTTACATTTTATTTGGTTATTCCAAAATTCAAAAAAAAACCAATAGTCAGCTACATTCACTCTCATTTAAAATAGTCATGTAACAAAAAACTAGTATATGCTTGTTATATAATTGAACTTATAATTCATAAATCGTTATGATTAAATTAAAACTGCAGTCAAGGTTTGCTGACACAAATGTTCTTCCTTAAAATTCATTACTTGGTGACGAATTTTTAAAAAATTATGACCCTGAAGTTAACAGACAATCAGTAATTTTCGGATTTTTTTTTTTCAACAAGTCAATTACAAAAAAAAAAAACTTAAAATCTGCACATGTAGAAAATTAAAAAAACTATAGGTGCAATTTTTTCAAATTGAAAATAAATAAATTAATTAAATAAAATAATGAAATTGAATAAAATGCGCGTACAGATTTTTCATTGATCTAAATATGCATTTTTTAATTTTTATTTCATTATATTTTATTTATTTATTTCAAAATTTGAAAAACTGACACCTGTCAGTTACATTCACTCATAAAAAATCATATTATTTTAATTTAAAAATGTTTTCGCGCCAACAGTCGCTGCAAGGTATTTCCGAATTGAATTTAAAATGATCTGTCAGTTTCTTGTCTTGATAGTAATAATTTAATGATTGACATTTTGAATCGCACGTGGTAAGTAAAAATAAAAACTAATAAATTAACCTCTTTAAAACTCCATAAATATTTAAATGATTTATTTTCGTACTTTAGTTAGGTCTATTTAATTGTAAAAATGAACAAAAACAAATCTGCAATCAGTGATGATGATATTTTAAGTGATGAATCAATGAATGGATGTAGAATTGTTGATGATTCGAGTTCTAATGATGTCCAAGTACTCGATGCTGGTGAATCTTCAAATGATTGTCTGCCAACTAATTTCATAAATAAACTACAGGTAAAATTTAATTATTTAATTATTTCTATTATTAATTTTTTATTGCAAATTTTTTTTTATATTTATCAAGGACTCGTGTAACATTATTCCGAAAAAAGCAAAGAAAAAAATTGGAAATCCAGTTACTATTAAATCAAATTTATCAAAACCAACCCCAAATGTTTTACGTCATCCATCTAATGCAGGATACAAAATTCCTCGTAAAAAAACTAAAATTCCTCATGAGTTTGAATTTGATGAATCAAGTCTTCGTGTAACAATAGGACCATCAATAATACCTGAGTCATTAATTAAAAAACGACAGGCTAAAATGAATAAACATAATCGCGAATCATCAAGTGAATCACAAATCGAAGGAGACACATCAACAGATTCTGATGATTTAAATAATACAATAGACACAAACGCATCAGCACTAGATGATTCAATGCTGAACTTAGATGATTCTGTATCATCCGATGACACAACAGCATTACATTTTTACTGCCTTAGAAATAAAGTTATTTGTGCATTGAACAGTTCAAAAAAATTTTCATTCCACGGTAAATTAAAAATAAAAGTACTGTACGGTGCTGTTGATATTTACGGATATACATTAAATAAATTAAATACCATTACACCAGTAGAAATTTATTCACCACGCAGCTCAAATTTATTACGTATCGAAAGTACATTTTGTCCTGAATCTAGTGGCTATGATGATTTATCAGATGTTTGGGATGCGTTGAAAGAAGATAATATTGATTGTAATTCCGAAGCATTTACAACATTTGTTGATAATATTGAAGCCGGTTGGTCTGTCTTCACACTTCAAAATTTTGATAATAATATGACCGAATTTCTCGAAAGATATTTTTCACATCGTCTATTTCCGGTATTTGAAAATAATACTAATAATTGTTGGACACAACGTCGACGAGCTGAAATTATTTTGCAAAGTTACATTTATCCTACAAAAGCACGTAAGCGAGTACTTTGTTTCAATAACACTAAAGACACTGTTGAAGCTGTTGTTAATGATTTTAAATCTAGACGTTCATCACGAGTAATATTAGCTGGTGCTAAAAATCTTGGTAAATCAACGACAATGCGTTACCTTGTTAATAAATTATTAAATGAAACTGAGCAAGTTTTAGTATTAGACTTTGATCCAGGACAAAGTGAATTTACTCCAGCGGGATGTGTTACTATGAATATTGTTCGTAAGCCACTTCTAGGTCCTAATTTTACTCATTTACAAACACCTTATCATCAAATTTATATCGGCGGAATAGACGTAACTCGTTGCTTGACAAATTACATTGACGGAGTTAAAAAAATAATTGAATGTTCAAATAATTATTTAGATAAACATAAAAATTTAATACCGGTTGTTGTAAATACTATGGGTTTTTGTAAAAATATTGGTTGGGATATCATGTGTTATATTATTAAGAGCATTAAACCAACAGATGTAATTCAAATAAATTCTAAGAAGACTAAATGTAATTATGATAATTTATTGAAACATCAAGTTGTCATTAACGAGGTAATAGTTTATTGTGTGACAAGGGATGTAAAGACGATTTTAGACTAGGTTGAATTTGGCTGACATCACCCGTGGTCTGAAATCGTGTTTTATCCCTAAGTCACACATATTTTTCATGATTACCTGCATTGAAACTTCAAGATTCAGTGTCACTAATCAGTAAGAAACAAGTTGATTTCAAGCCGATGATGCGGATAACTGTAAGAGAATGAGAAATCTGTGATTTACAATCACTTATTAAAAAGTAAATAAGATAAAAATATTATTTTCACTCATTTTTTAGTAATTTTATTTGTCAACAGTATTCAAATTTTATTGATTAATTTCAAAAAAATTGAATAATTAATTGAAAAAAAGACAACGCAGTTGCAATTTCACCGAGATGTAGATTTTTTAAAAAAATTACTGACAGTCGTTATCAACTAGGAGTTAAACAAAATTTGTTAAATAAATTTTCGCCTAAAAAATTCGACATTACAAATTATAATGCTGACATGAAGATTTTACTGAAATTTATTTAAGAAATTTTGTTTATTTCCGAATTGATATCAACTGTAAATAATTTTTTTGAAAATCTATGTCTCGGCGACAATTGTAACTGCGTTGTCCGTTTTTACATAGGCTTGAAATTATCTTGTTTCGACTAGCTGTAGAGACATGGAAACTTTAAGTTTAGTTGCTGGTATCATGAAAATACAATTAATTATTATATTTTAAGTAATAATTAAACTATTGTCTAACAGAGAAGTATAGGATTAAATTGGACAAGTTTGGATGATCCTTTATTAAATGAATACAAACATTATCTTGTAAATTCTGACGCTGAGCTTCGAGGTAAAAAAGGCGAAACTTGGAACATAGAACCTCATCAGTTGAGAGAAATTGTAATGCTTGCTTATTTAAGTGATATTACAAAAGCTAAAAATAACACTAAGTCATATGTAACCTCGACAAGTGTACCAACAACTATCAATGAGATAACGCCGTATCAAGTTCCATTTTCGGCTGTTAAAGTATCACTTGGATTTCCGGTTGTTTCTCACGTACTGTCTGTTATCAACGGTAACATTGTTGCTTTATGTGGTTTTGATTTCGATGATGAGCAATGCGATACTGAGGAGGTATCTTATCCAATAGTTTTAGTACGAGCACCTCTGGCTACGTGTTATGGTTTTGGTAAGTATTTTTAATTCATTTATTAATCGACTGATACATCGCGTTACTAATTCCAAGAGGACATATTTTTATACGCCCTTTTGGCTTTAGGAAACTCTAAAGTCAAAAGGGCGTATAACTTTATTTTCATTGCCGATCGTTCTGTAGATGTTTTCTGTATATAAAAATTGAAAAAAAATTTTGAAAACCAAAGAGGAATTTAGTTTAAGGGGGACCACTAGTATGACTGCTTAAAAAAAAAGATGATTTTTCGGAATTTTTTTAAAGAAATCTACTGTAAGGAATGTTTCAATTTTCTAAGGATATATTTTTGGATATACAATAAATACATGATAAAACTTTTGGACCAAAAAATTCAAAATTTAACGAGTTATTCGCAATCTCCCAAGGTTCCAAAACAAAAGAGTTCCCACTGCTGCAGTGATAGTGACCTTCTCTGTGCATGAAATAAAAAAAACCAAAAAGTTTATTAGACTAGAAGTATTGCCCGTATCATGACTCTCGATCGAAAAAAAAAAAATTTAATTTAACAAAATGGAGTATTCAAAAAAAGTTTCAAATTTCGCGCAAAAATTTGATGACTTTAGGCCTGCCAAAATTACATTGTCTATTCGATAGGAAAACCGGAGGTTCGTGGTATGGAGAAACATAAATGTAAGAATCAAATCGTTCAGATGATTTGTCTTTGAGTTATAGCTAGCAATTTTGAAAAATGTACTTTCGAGGCTGTAATTCAAAAAACTATTTGAGATATGCAGTTGAAACTTTAAGATATTATTTTTGAACGTATAGATTATCGAAATGTGCAATATAAAAAAAAATGATTTTTTCAAAATTTCACACTAGTAATTGCCCTTAAATTATACGCCTTTTTGACTTTCAAAAAATTTTTTCCAATTTAAAATTTTAGAATTAGTTGGCAATTAGTGACTAAAGCCAAAAGGGCGTATAAAAATATGTGCTTTTGTAATTAGTGACGCGACGTTTTAACACCTTGTTACTTGCCTTTATTTATATTTAACATATTGGAATAATTTATTTAAAATATAAATATTAGCATATTTAAAGCACTAGCACATTGACGTGTAATAATTAATTTAAATTTTAAGTTGTGGTATTTAAATCATTGAACCGACGGTTATATTTATTTCCGGTATACGTTTATCGTAAACTCAAGTAGCTAAATATTTGTGTTCAGGCTCAAAGAAATTTATAAAGACTCTCTCGTTATCATTTGTTTAAATAAATTCCAGTATTGATATTTTAAAAAAAAATAAAATTGGTATTTATTTTAAAATCAGTAATTTTTTAAACTTATTTTATTATTTCAAATTAATATCTCATGTAATAATTTTTAATTTAACAGGAATAGTACGAGGTATAGATATGGAGCAAAAAAAAATATATATAAATACTCCAGTGTCAATTGATGTATTACAATATGTTAATTGTTTAATCGGAAGCATCCAAGTTCCTGCTGGTTTGCGTCAACTAAATAAATCGGGTTTGCCGTACACGAGTGGTGAGTGTAATTTACCAACAAGTCGTGATCCAAGAAGAGGATGCTTTCGTATGAAAAACCTCAAAGATACGTCACGCTTATCTACGGATGATTAAATATTTTTTTTTATGTACATTGATAAAAAAATTACATCATTTAAAAAAAAAAACTATTTTTTATGCAATAAATATTAGTTGCTGTCTTCAGACGGTCTATATTTATTATAACTCTGTAGTAGATACATATATGTATAGAATATCAAATTATTGATAATAACGTAACAATCTACACGATATAAATTCTAGGGAATACACATCAAAGCAAAATCATACTGCTAATTTACCCGTCATCACTATTATGTACACTAACGTGCAGTTAGATCTATTACATTTACCTCTGATAATACAAATTTACGTTACTACCGCTCATTAAGAGTTTTTAAAAATATCATTATAGCAATACCTCATAAATAATAATAATTATTATTATTCCTCATATTACAAAACCTTATATTTTTTAATCTTAATCATGATTGAGATACATTCAGAACAAACTCATAAATGTAGATAGAATTACTATATATTTATTCAATAGGTAAAATATTATTGATTGACATGTTCAATAAAATTTGTCACTTGAATTGAATAATTTTAGGTATCTGATACAGTTAAATATTCTTGTAGTCATTAATAATAACTAAATTAAAAATTAATAACTCACTTGAATTTCAAAGTGACAGAGCAGCTGTCAAATATTTAGTGTAATAAAAAACTTATATATGGAGATTAATAAATTATTGAGTTAAATGACATTAGCACGTGGTTCAAACAAAAATAATTTTGAATTGAGGGCACGGTGTCTCTAAAAATACGATAAACATACCAGTGATACTTGACACTTCGACAAGTGTGAGCAAAAAAAAAACAAACTATGTATACAGCAAAGCTTGAGTAGCTTAAAAAACGTGTCAGTAAATGAAAGGGGGATGAGAGATATGAGCGAAATAAAAAAAAAAAATAAACAGTAAAAAAAAGTAATAAAAAAGGGAGCTGATGAATGAAAACGCGGATTCGCGTTTGTTGGGTTAACGGCATACACATAAAGGGGCGACAGTTTCAGTAGTCGCTCTCGCTTACACTTGGCTCGGAAATATTCATTCATAAAGTTTGTCCCAACCTCGGGGCAATACCAAATACATAGAGTAAAGTGAGAGAGAGAAAGAGACTGAGTGGGAGAGCCAGTAGAGAGATTTGAGGGGGTTTTAAAGTACAAGGACAGAGAAGAGAGGGTTGGTACAAGTGAAAAAAGGGGCTCTCTTTTACTACTCTTACTTTTAACTTTACTTGTACATACATACATACATACATACATACATATATGTATATCTATGTATATTTATACCCAAGCAACCAAGCATACCTACCCTGTGTACTGAGTAGCAAGTAGAGTTGGCTCACTTGTTCGCGATACGATGAACTCGATAGTCCAACAACGACAGGTGTTGTCGCGCGCCGTTAAGAAAGAGAGTCACGATATAAAAAAGTGAGGATAAAAAAAAACCTACTCATTCGTTTTTTTATCAAGAGCTACAAGCAAAGAGACCGACAAAGCTTTTTCCAGGCGCATACAGCCTGTTGAAAGTCTTTGAGGTCTCGTTTACCACACGATTGTTTGATTTAAATCTACGGTAAGAAAAAATAAAAAAATACTGAACCAAAAAATATAAAAAATAACACCGCGAAACACATGATAATAATAATAACACTGGTGATGATGATTATGATGATGATAATAATAAAAGTAGCAAAAAATAATATAATTTCTATTGAATAACTTGGGACTTAAATTGCTCTGAAAAGTCGACATTGTGATGTCAACAAAGATGAATAGATCAGGTTATTCAACCTTCTGACATTCCGAATAAATTGAGAGTTAAAGAACACACTTGGGACCGTGTGTAAAAAAAAATGTAGAGCAAGCAGTCAGACGACGGAAAAGGTGGATGAGAGCAAGAGAGAAAGCCATTTGATAAAGAAAGGAAAGTATGTATGTTTGTATGCATGTATGTGGGTATCATATATATATAATATAATATAAAGTGGAGAGGAAATAAAAAAAACATCAACTGTGAGGCAGGCCAAGGGAGTGAGTATATGAATAGATATAATACCAGGGTCAGTTCTCTCTTTTAATTTGTTTAAAATTTAATTTAATTATTTTAATTGAAAAGTGTCTGGTCTATAACGTGAAATCCCTCCCTTCTTTTTTTTTCTTTAACTTTATTATGACGTTATTAATTACACAGGTCCACAAAAAAAGAAGTGGTGTGTCCTGGGTGTCAGACTATGAATTTCTGGAGTATTTTTTCCCAGTGAACACGAATCTGATGTCAGAATTGGGGGTCAAACTGCAAATATTCGAGAAAAACCCAAAAAACTGATAAAAAATCACGATATAGTAGATAATGTTCTTAAAGATTTCATCGTTTTCTGTCGCTTTTGTCTTCAAATGATTATTAGTTGTTAAGGACATGCGGTAGAAAGTTATTATTAATGTTATCAGCAATTAGAAAGATGATTTTGCAATAAAAAAAATGTATATATTTTATGAAGTTTTTAAGCTTTATTACTGATGCAACATCGTGTTTCTGGCGACAGGGTAGAGAGTTAGTTTTATGTATATAGCATTCAGAGAGTCACAGACCGGTACTAACAGTTAAGTGCGTTCGGCGAAAGAGCCTCTCACAGCAGGACCGGTTTTTAAAGTACAGGGTGGAAGCGGTGAAATCGTACAATCGGAAGTTGACCTCAAATTCACTCAACGATTTCACCATCTGCACCCTGTATATGCACTTTAACACACTCATGAAGCAAAAAAAAAAAGGAAAAAAAATGAACCCAAGCTAACAAAAAAAAAAAATCTACGTCTACATCATCTAGAGGCGCAAACAAAGAACCTACTTTCCCTTTACGCCGTACCTTCTTGCGGCTTAAACTTTGGGCTGATGGAAAGGACAGAGTAGAGGATGAGAAGGCGCAGGAATAAGAAAAAAGATCAAGTAAAATTCTTATCTGCATCTGTACATAGCCCAAATAAGGGAAATATAACGTAACGGATAACGTGGAATGTTGGACCCTGAACTGCTCTAGGGGATTAGTAGGATCGAGTTTTGGGATTTGGAATTGGAAATTTAGTGTACGGCTCAGAAACAAGGGGCAAAATGTACAGTAAGAATTTAACAATACATAATACAATGGGAGTAAACTAAAACTTTGTAATTTTGTTGTTTGTCTATTTGTACTAAAAGGGACACAAGATTTATAATGCGAAAATCGAGAATATCTTTGAATCTTCTTTTCCCTTTTTTTTATTTATTTTGCTTTTTTTATATGGTACATCTCTCGGGAGTTGGACTAAGTATGCGTTATAACTGGGGCAGGACTTTCAGAAAAATGAAAAAAGATCTTTATATATTTGTATGTACTAGAAGGAAAAATGTAAAGAGGAAAGAAAGAGTGGAGAGAAATAGGGAGAAACATCCCCAGGACACCATGAGAAACCGCATGAGAAGCTTCTAAAATGCTATGTGCACGGATTTACTGTACACATACAAGTTAAAGTGAGATAGAGCAGACTTTGTAAAAGATGGAAATATGTGTGTGCATATATATGTACACATCACGTGTCGTGGGAGGAATAGTGGAGGATAGAAGAGTTGAAAAGAGATGGGCAACACGTCGATCGGAGTATCTGCGAAAGCTTAGTGTTTGCGCGCGCATGCGTGGGATCTTTGTGGGCATTTTCAAACACCCGCCATCTTTATACTTCCATTTCCTCTTGCCCCTTGATCCTCCGCAAGTGTGCACATGCTATTTTTTCCGGTTACGTTACGAGAGAGCGGAGAGACGGTTGATGGAGACGATTATCCCGTCCGTTTCTACATCAACCAACCAGCCAACCAACTATACTTCCATTCTCTCTTTGCACTATTTCGCTTTGTCCATACCGGGTAAGAAACCTTTTTATAGCAGCTGTCGAGGTAAAGGTTCACTTATTATGAGATACTATGGGTAGATGTGTGTAAATATCGAGGATCGAGGGTCATGGATCTGTTCTCTAGATTTTGGGAAAGTAAAACTCAAAAAATATATTGAGGGGTTTAAATTATAAAAGGTATATATTTTATATGTGTAAGTAAAGAGAGAATAGAGGTAGATTTTGAAGGTTCAGCGGTTAAGGGAACAGGTAGTAGTGTAGGATGACAAGAAGGGTTAGCCAAAGGGAAGGTTTGAAAGAGAATAGTATAAGGAGAGAACAGAAGTAATGTGAGAGGGAAAAAGAATAAGAAAGCAAGGGGATGGATTGTGTGGGTGATACACGCAGCAGAGAATGAAATGGAAGAGGAAGCTCTATCATGGCCCGTGGGACGTCTGCAGACACTCCACTCGCTTGCAAACATACAACATAGGACATAGCGCACGGCAAAGGCTTTTCTCGTATTCTATTGATTTTTCAAAAAGTTTTGATGGTGGGAGTGCACATAGTGGAGTTGACTGTCGGTTGTGCGCACGGACATACCTCTGCCGGCCTTGGTGTGTTGGTAAAGATCGTGGTGTGCTAACTCTCTCTGTCTGTCTCACTTTAAATACAACTATATCTATCTCTCACTTGTATTTATACTCTCCTTTCGTCTCTTCTACGGCTGTCGCTTCATCCACCTCGTGGCTCTGGAGTTGTCTGCCCCCTGCCGCACCAACTCACCCGGTCCAGAAATTGCGGACTCACCCCCTACGCCCCCTGCCCGTCCTCTTATCCCGCGCGCACTCAACAATCTCGCGTACTCACGTACAGTACACGCGCAGACCAAAGACACAACAGTACTAACTTTTTTACGGCACCCGATTACACCAAACAAATTAAATTGTATCTTTTTTTTTTATCTTTTACTTTTTTTTAAATCTAATCAATCATTTTTTCAGGATCCTTATCACTTACCCGACAATCGCATTCATATCTTGCACTAGGTCATTGGCACCAATTCGTTCACGATTTTAAAATGTATGAAAAAAAAAAAATATTAAATTTAAATAAATTTTTTATTACATAATCATGTAAAATAAATTATCATGCGTGTAAAGAAAAAAAATGGCGTAAAAAGAAAAAAAAATGAAAAAATATATGTTCTTACGGCCCTGAATTTGAATTCCCACCCACCGGCTGAACAGCAGGGTCACACACACGCGTGTAAATTTCAAGGATGTATATGCGCGCGCGTGTTTTAAACATACACACATGCACACATACACGCGGCGGTAACAGCAGCAGCAGTAATGTAGCACGACGCCCTAGTGTGGTAGTAGCACACGCATCAG
This sequence comes from Microplitis demolitor, assembly GCF_026212275.2. NCBI lineage: Eukaryota > Metazoa > Arthropoda > Insecta > Hymenoptera > Braconidae > Microplitis > Microplitis demolitor. The sequence goes on along the minus strand of NC_068547.1, from coordinate 6,122,918 downwards.
CATCCATATCACGAGTCGCACACAATTTATACACACATACAATTTAAAATTCGCGGCGGCCTACAATTTGCGTCAGTGTGTGTGCCGTGAAATAACGAAAATACACGATGATAGCCGAGTGACGGGGCGGGCAATCGAGGCGGATTTTCACGTTACTTGCCGAGTTATACCGAGTTGCCTCGAACTTACACGAAAGTGGGTGACGATTAAACCCGAGGTTACCGAGCTGGCCCGAAGTTAAGTCGAGGCACAGCCAAAAGCAGTGCGGCCGAATCTAGTGCCGTGGCTGGGTTACTACTGTGTTTTATACCTCCGCTGTTTTTTCGTACCGTGCGTGTTTCGTGCGTGCATTTATCTATTACAGATTCAAAAAATTCAAATTGTTTTTACGATAACCAGTGGATTAACGTGTGATATTTAATTTAAAATAATAGTGTACTAACCAACTAAAGGATCTAACACATAATTTAAGATACCAAGATGTTGATGTAATTCGAATTTTAGCGGTTACTAGTGGAGTTTAATATATATACATATATATATATATATATATATTTTTTTTTCTACAACTGTAGTTCGGAATAACGAGAACGAAAAACACCGCGACGGCCATGGCTCGCCGTCGCGAGGACACCGACGATGGTGATTAAAAACGTCGACGGGTGCGGCATACTAAACCAGTACGATAATTTAAATATTAAAACTAATATAAATAATTTAAAAATAGTTACAGTAATTAAAACTCATAGTAAAAAGTTTGAATAAAATGTTTGTGGTGATAATTTAAAATTTATCGAGTTCGCAGGCTGTTGATCATCCGAGACTGGTGACTTGTTTCTGATAATTATTGGTGAACATGAAGCTTGATTTTATTTAATGAAGAATACAAAGTGGATTTGGTGGTGATATGGTTGTGAAATACAGCAAGAGATCTTTTTTAAAGTAGTCTAGCAACTTGTAAAAATAATAAAGTCAGATAGACTTTATTACAAGATATATATATATTTATATTTAAATATACGTATACATATGTATGTCTATATATTTGTGTGGTTGTTTTAAAAGCAGCAGTGTGTTTTTAAGGACGTGATACATTGCCCGGCGGACTAGTTGTGTGTTATTGGTCTTGGTCAAAAAGCGATAGCAAACCGGATACACTTAAAAACGTGTAACTGGCTAGTTGGTGTAGACCAACGAGCTGACGAGCCGGGAGGCTTTCATTTTATTTTGTTGGAAGACAGTGAGAACGTTTGTTTTATTTAATTATTTTTTTTTATTTTATTTTGTACGTAGTTGTTGCTGTAGTTCTTATTCACTGCAATAATACTTGCGGATAGTTTGTTAAGCTGTTGTAGTTTTCAGTTGGTCGACAACAGAGCCAAGAAAGTTTTTGAGACATTAAGCAAGCAGTCCGTCCTCCTACAAGGGGAACATTACCCGCTGGAGGATGAACGCGCCACGAGAATTAACACACGGCTCTTAGTGTTCTTCGTCTTCAACGTCTCAATTTTTTTTTATCTTTTTTTGTGTCACCGGGTGGAAGACTGGTTGTTAAATAACCAGGGAATATATAAGAACATCGTAATCGCCAGGAAAAATGCAAGTGGCAACGTTGTTTCGAGAGAGCAGTACTCTGCTGAGTGCTTCAAATCTCGATCCTCCTCAGCAACAACATCCGGCTCTGCAACAGCAACACCAGCAGCAACAACAACAACAACAACAACAGCAACAACATCATCAGCCGCAGCAAGAACAACAACAACAACATCAGCAGCTTCAGCATCATCAGCAAATTCAACAACAGAGTCCGGATATCCATCTTGGTCATCATATGCAGCACTATCATAAAATGTAAGTTGATATTATTCAAAATTCACTTTTTTTTTCTTTACTGACATCAATGTTCTTCTAAAATTTGAAATGAGTGAATGTAACAGACATCAGATAAATTTAAAGTTATGAATAAATCGAGTAAATAATTAATAAAATAAAATTTTTAAAAATGCGCATTTGAAAAATTTTGAAATTAATAAGTGCATTTTTTTTAGTTATTTACCCTATTTATTTATAATTTTAAATTTGTCTGTCTGCTACATTCACTCTCCGAAATTTGAAGTTTTTTTTCTTTCTTGAGTTGAATTAGGAGTTGAGTAAAAATAAATACATATGTAAAAAGACTTGCTTAGTAATATTGCCAAAGTAATCGCGGGAGACTTTGATTTTGTAATGTAAGAATAAGTTAAAGCTTAACTTGGAGTAGATTTAAAAGAGTAGTTACTATGGATAAAAAGAAAAAGAAAACGAAAAAAAAAAAAAAAAAGAAATAAAAAGATTGAACGTGAAACACGACTTACTTCTCACGACCGCGTGACTCACCGCAGTCTTATGATGTAACACGTTCGTTTGGTCGGTTGTTAAGAAGAAGAAGAAGTAGTAGTCGATCCTGAGATTTTAACGTGAATATAAAAATAAAATAAAATTTTATTCATACTTGATTTTATATTTTTCGAGTTACTTTAAATTTTATTGGTATTTAATTTCCCGTATATATTTCACGGTTCATTTATTACGTAATAGATATGTAATATAATGGATGTGTTTTATTATGCATGTACTATTATGTATACTAGGTACTTGGGATAATTGTTATTTATAATTTAAACTCGACAACTGTTTTGGAAAATTTTACCGGGAAATTGTGTTGACGTTTAATTGGCACGGGATGAACGAGCCACGTGTTGATTATCTGCTGGCCTAACTGTCTCCAATATGTGTTTATATATATCTATATATATGTATATATGTATTGAGTATGCACGTGCATCGTAACACGGCAATTATATATCCACCAACGACCAGTAATGGATTTGCATTATGAGAGTAATAAAATCATTGTCGTTTAATGAGTCGTAATATCATACACTCAATATTAAAGTATATACATTATGGAAAATCGTAATCAACTTTATTACTCAATTATTTAACATACAAATTCTTTTTTATTTACCTTTTTTTTATTAATACATAATTGCCCGTGTGATTGTATTGAATTATCCTTGAACTTGAATTGAGGATAATGTATGGAGAAATAAATAATAAAAATATAAAAAGTGTGTAGAAAGAAAAATGATTGGCGAGACCGAATGGCCGCATTTTTCTCGTTACTTACATTGTTTTATTTTTTATTGTACTATTGACTCGGTTTGAGTTTTTACACTCGCCAAACGTTATTCGATGGATTGGCTGGCTGGTTACAATACAATGAGTGAAGGAAAAAAAAAAGGATAAAAGTATAACAGTTGTCAGACAGCGACGATACCGTCGCCCTCTCGCAGTATATATATAACTAGTAGGAATAAAAAGAAAAAAATGAATGTGCGCGTATCCATTCTCCGATAAAGTTCTTTCACCTTCTTTTCTCCTCTTTTTCTTTCTCTCCTACAATATTCCAGAAGGTCAAAGTCGTTCGGTGCTTGTTGTATATATTTTTTATGTACATACATATATACATCGTTAACTTTTTTACGTATAGGAAAATAGTTGAAAAATTGTTATGACGGAATATAAATTTTTTTTTCTTCGCGAACAATTTTTAAATAAAAATAAAATAGGTCAACTGCAACAGTTTTTATAAAATCTGTTGGCTGACTCACTAAATTTCTTCTTTTTTTTTTTTTTTATATGCATAATATATATATATATATATATATACGTGAATGTATACATACATCATCTTAGATAATGATGAGAGCAATTATAATAATGTGATGTTGAAGTTGGAATTGTAAAATGGATAGATGTAGCAGAAGCATTTGCACTCATCATCCCCATGCCACTCAGCTACCAGTAGATGACTTGATATTTGCCTAGAGACATGTATATCTCTCAGCAAATTTATGTTACTCCACATATTATACATTCACTTGCGTTTGCGTACCAACTGTAAAAATCCTTAACTTTTAAATATTTTAATAACAAAAGTATTTTTTAAAAAATCTGAAAACCCTGCAGGCCAGACCCAAAACTTCCTGCTGATTTTGAGCTCAGGGAGCTCGAAAATATTATTACTTGTAAATTTTTGAGCTCTTCGAGTTCAAAAAACTGTTAGACCGCCAAAACATACATTTCACTGAAAAAAACCTAAAAAAAAAAAAATAAATTTTTTATTTTTATTTTTCGTTTAACTTATAAACTACATGACCGATCGACTCCAAAATCTAATCAATTTCAAATCTTGGTGAACCCTTTCGATTGCCATCAAGAAGGTTCAAATTGGTTGATTCGTTTCAAAGATATCGTTGGGCAAAAAAAGTTTACATACAAACACAAACACACGGATGTCCATCCGGAAATAGTTAGAATAGCTTCCTACGACCTCAAAACTTCGCCATCTGATGAAAACTCCATTTTTGAAAATTGGACCGAAACTAATAACTTACCTTTTTTTTTTAAATTTTAAATTTTCATAGCGGGAAGTTTAAAACAAATAAAACAACGTAGTTAATTAATGTAGTACTCATCAGTATCTTAGTATCGTAATGTATGTATACTAAACTAATTTATTTAAATAAATATATTGACATTAAGTGCTAAAATGATAAGATTAAATTTTACCCAATTTGCAGTAACTTTAATATAAAATAATAATAAATATTTTAATATCACATGTAACCACTCAATTGTCACGCGCAAAGTGTTCAATGTACATTACTTACTTACTTACTTACTTAGAGATTATTGAAACAAAGAACGTATATAAAAAAAAAATATTTTTTTTAGTGACACCTAAAAAGCGTGTGTACACGCGAACTGACGTGTTGAGAAGCTATCTCCCCCGCAAACGCGTGCTTGCATGCACATCGCGACAATGCGGCGACGGGCGTTGTCCGTGTAGTAAAATATACACATATATATATTTATTATACACACACATTCACACACTCACATGTGTATGTGTTTATATGCATATATAAGTATAGATGTGGATACGTTATTCACCGTTCAGTAACCAGTAAAAGTTATAAGACACGTGTAAAGAGAAAACCAAGAAAAATATAAATAAAATATATATTTTGACTGTGTAGTATGTATGTTAACATACAAAGGAAAAACTCATTGAATTGTACTGATGTACTACAAGTACCCAAGCAATTCTCAGGTCTATAATATTTAAATATAAAAAAATTGTCTAGTCTATCTATGATATGAATTACATATGAAAATTTTATTACACACAGTAATAAAATATTCATACGTAATATATATATATATATATTATACATACATAACAAAGGCTATACAGGTTGTATATTTCACTTTGTGTGTTCAGTCTTGTACTGCATAAGTTATAATGTCTTAGATGAAAATTCATGTTATGCATATGTATATAGATGTACACCTATGCATACTTTTTGTTTTTGCGTGTACTTATATTTATATACATGTTTAAAAACAAAAGATACATATATATATATTTATATACATATCGTATAGCATACGTGTAGTTTTAATAGTAATGTCTGCACGAAAACACCGCACGCGTGAATTGCGGGACCTAGTATAGACTTGGCGTAGTTCCCTCATATCGTATTGCTTTAGTTGATATATATGTATATATATATACATACTAACAAATACAACTACATTAATGTGTAAGACTTAGTTTTTATTTATATGTACATATGTATGTAAAACATTAACATTAGATTTAGCTGGTTCATATGCTTAGGTTCAGTATACATCTATACATATGTATGTAGTTCTCTGTCTTGGAAGTTGTGTGTTGTGTTGAGTAAAGTTTTAGTTTTTATTTTAGCCTGAGGCAAGAGTAAGCGAGTAAAGTGTAGGGTAAGAGAAGCAAGCATAGCAATAGCAAGAATGTGTTGCGCACAGAGCTGTAGTCCGTTGCCTGCGGGGGGCCGGCGGTTACTTTGGTGGGAGCGGAAAGGTAGAGATGAGAGAAAACGAGGGACAAAGACGGATATATATAGTTACTGTATATGTGTATGTGTGTAGATAACCAAGAGAAAGAAAAAAAAAATTTAAGCTTGAGGATAAGAGAGACGGAGAGACGGAGAGACGAAGGAGAGAGCTTGTTGGACGAGCTACACTATACTAGAGTTCTCTTGCAAGAGTAGAGGCCTCTCTATCGTCTACCGATCTCGGACCATACCATGCATTTCGTAACACACGTCCTTAGTCTCTCTGTTCCCTCTTCCCTTCGCTCCCCAGTTCTCTCTTACTCATATATATCTTTATCTCAGTCTTACTTTTACATCTTCACTCCACTATCTCACTTCCGTTTGGAATCTTTCGAAACCCAGAGGCACATTCCTCTAAGTCTCATTCGTCTTCTCCATTTTATTCGCTTGACCTTGTATTTTTTTTTTCTTTCCCTTTTTTAAATATTGTTGTTATTATTAGGATTATTGTTGTTTTTCCGATATAGTGAATTTATATTTATATTTATATACATGATACATAAACTTAAAACACCTGTTTTGGTTATCCTTTTGGCAGTCATTTGAGAATAGAGAGCGAATGTGAGCGCCACAATTGTATTGTTGGATGGTTGGTAGTATATAACAACTATCCACAACAACGTGACCTTCGGCAGCACAGAGAAAGAGAGACGTTTTTTTTTTTTTAATGTGTGCTATATGCCGTATGGTGATGTATATATATATATATATATATATATATATATATATATATGTGCGCGCGCGTGTGTGTGTGTGTATGTATGTATGTATGCATGGATTCGGCTTAACTTCCATCACTCGGTTTCTCTTTGCAAGATAACTTGCCAACCATCACGTCATTCTTTACTCGTTGTGTTATACACTATACTACGATTTTCAAACATTCACTTCAGACTTATCTAATAAATTTTATTTAAAAAAAATATATTTATCCGTATATATTAAAATAGTGAGCTTTTACATCAAAAAAATTAATGACAGCAAAGTTAGCTGACATTTGAAATTTAAATAAATTTTTTCAACAGATAAATGATAAAAAAAATATATTTCTAAAAAAGTGACATGTAGAAAATTTGATGAACTACAAGTGCAATTTTCCCAAATATTTTTTTCAATATTTATCTTTTTGTTAAAAAAAGTCAAATTAATGTCGATAAATTATTGTCATAAAAAATTATAATCCTGAAGTTAACAGATAATTAAAAATTTTAGGACTTTTTTTTTCAATAAATTACAAAAAACTAAAAAATGCACTTGTAGAAAATTAAAAAATCTATATGTGCAATTTTTTCAAATATTTTTTTTTTTTTTTTTTTTTAATAATTTATCGTTTTGAAAAAGATTAAAAAATTATAAAATGGTTAACTTGAGAATCATAAAAAATTTGAATTTATTGATTAAAATTTTGAATTAAAAATTTCAAAAATACATTTACTAAAAAATAAATACTATCTAATCTAAAATTAAAAATAATCATTAAGAGTATTTAATTTAGTGTTATTAATTACAAAAAAAACAAACGTCAATGTCTTTTTTAATTGTAACAAGTTTTAAAAAACAAAAAAAAATGAAAATAATAATGTACATAATGTCAATAGATATAATACATAAGAAAAAGTTAAAAGAACGTGGCCAGACGAACTTTTTCTTCAAGAGGTTTTCTCGTGCTATGCGGCGGTGTAGAGGTCGTAAGCCGGTTGGTGTGTCGGGGGTGGTTTACTACGGTCGGTGGTACTGGGTACCGAGGATGGTGACAGGGACACGGGCAAGTTAAAGTGAGAAAACTAGTAGTAGGAGAACGGAGGTGGGTACTCGGAACAGTCAACTGAAAACTCGGTCAAAGTCTCGTCGTGTCGCCTTGTGCTTGTGCTACGACGACGGCACACGGGTTGCTTTGGGGATTCGAAGGGTCGTCTCCTCTACGTCGGTCTCCCTTCTCAACTCTCAAACTATACTACTCTTAAGTTGAGTCTACTCTACTCTCCCTCTCAATACCATATCTATCTTTTGACGTTTCCTCTGCCTCAATTTCTCTTCAAGCTACACGTTTACACACTTACCGTCTGCACCAGTAGGTTACACTTATGTTATATTAGGCTTTGTAGAATATACTGTCTTCCATGTGATGCAACTTATATTTTATGCATCCACGTTTTATTTCTTTTTACTTTTTTTATAGGACCTAGATTTTCTTGCTGACGGTCAACAACTTTGTAAGGTAAGAGACCCAGTACCCGATCAGGGAACTAGTACCCGATCACTTATGTATTTGTATATATATATTTACTTAATTTTACTAAATATAGATATACAAATCCATGGAGTGATCGGGTACTGGGTCTTTTACCTTATCTTCAGCCACCGCCCATTTATATATTCAATAATCATAAATATATTTAAAATCCCGCTAAAAAAATTTAAAATTAAAAAAAATGCAAGTTATTGGTTTCGGTCTCATTTTCAAAATTCAAGTTTTCACCAAATATCAATGTTTTAAGGTGTTAGGAAGCTATTCTGACTGTTTTCAGAATTATGTTCGCGCGCGCGCGTGTGTAAATTAATTTTTACCGTACTATATATTTGGAACGAATCATCCGATTTGAATTTTCTTTGCGGCAATCGTAAGGCTTATCAAGATAAAGTTGATTAGACTTTGAAGTCGATTGGTCAGGGTTTCCAATACTGTAAAAAATCACCGAGGCAAGTCCAAGCGGTGTAGATGTTAAAATCGGTGGTTTTAAATTTCAACACCGAAAGCGGTGTGAAAATAACGCCGACGCCGGTGTAGATATTCTTATCGGTGTTAAAATATTTAACTTTGTGAATATTTTTACTTACTCGATCACTATACTTGTTAATAAATGATATTTTATATTAATTTTCATAAAGAACTGACATTTTTTGTGTTTTATAATCTTTAAAGTTAATACTCCAAGTGAACGTAGCTTACCCCGCTTTTACACCGGTTTAAATCCAGTATTTTAACACCGCCGAATTATGCCTCCTACACCAGTGTAATTTCATTTTAACACCGGGCGGAGTTAAAATGAGTCCAATTTTAACACCGTTCTTTTTTCAGTAAAGTTATTGAAAAAATCAAAAATATTTTTTGTTTTTTAGTTTTTTTAATGAATAACTCATTAACGGCTTGATCGATTTGCCTCAACATTTGATCAAAGATAAGCCTCAAAAACTCTTTTTAATTGCCGCAATGAACATGAAAACCGGTATAATAGTTCAAAAGATATCGTGAGCTCAAGAGCTCACAAAATTATAAATAATAACATTCTTGAGCTTTCTGAGCTCGAAAACAGCGGGAAGTTTTGGAGTTGAATCACAGCGTCGTTTTTCAGATTTTTTTGGCTCAATTAGTGATTTTTTTTTAGATATTTCAAGCTAGATAATAAAGTAATAAAAGTTTTAATGACCGTATAAAAATGTCTAACAAGCGATATTATGAATAGAAATTAAAAAAAAAAAGTAATAATTGTCATAGCTCGTGATTTAATTTAATTTAAAAAGAGAAAGATAGAAAAACTGATTATGAAGATTTTATAATTTGATGATTCACTTAATAAGAGAAAAAAAAATGTAGATACAAAGTCACAAGAGGTAGGTCAGGTTTATGAGTGAAATAAAAAAAAAGAAAAAAAAAATTGAAAGAAAGAAAAACAAGTTGATGGATGTGGAATCGTAAACTTTGAATTGAGTCGAGTCATGTTGACTTGCCACTACTACATTCAATTTTATGCTATGCAAGTACATATTCCAATATAACTCGTGTCTGTTGTTCTATCCAATTTTCACGGAAATTTACATTGAAAGTGTATTGTGCTCAAATAACATACGAATATCCGAAATAACCAATTAAACACTTAAAAACAAACAATCACGGATATTTTTTCATCAAACACGTGGCTATTAATTTTTTTTTATTTTTCATTTTATTGTTTTCTTTTTTAAATGATTTGCTTTGTACACACGGTACAATAACAAATATTATGGTTTAATATTAAAAGAATAAAGGAAAAGTAAAATAAAATTTTTCATATAAACGGTTTTATTTTATTTTATTATTATTTTTTTTTTTTTTAGTTTTTTTTAATTCCCAAAGAGATTTTTCCTCTGAATATATTCAAGAGAAAGTGAAAATTCATCAATAGCTTAATATCTATAACACATATTTATGGATTACAAGAAATCGAAAACGTGCTACTAATTTTTTTTACTTTTTTTTTTTTTTATTCTCGTTCATTCATTCCTTGATAATGTAATTAAAGGTTATTGAATCGTGCGGCAACTTATTGATTATTCATTGAAATTAAATTACTAATGTCTTCTCCAATCTCCATTTATCATTTCAATCAACTATTATTTTTTCTTTTTTGTTCCCCTTACTCGCCTACTAATGACACTATCAATTTAATGCGATCAATCATCATTTATTAAAGTATAATATATATTTTTTATTAAAAAATTCAATGTATAAATAATAAAAGTTTAGAAAATCTAAAAGTGCACGATTCATAATGCTCATTTAATTATGAAATAATAATAATAAGAAAAAAATGTCTATTCTGCGACTAAAATTATCTGTTGATTAAATAGATGGCTCTATTAACCAAAAAATCGACGCTTTTAAAATATGTAATAACAAAAGAAAAACATCTGTACTAGGACGGTAATGCGCAAACACCACTGGTGGGATAAATTTACATAATATGTGAAGATATATCACCATCCATGTTAATTTTACATAAATATATATAGATATACAGTCTTCTGTTTTTTTTTATCCTTATTAATTGCAATTAAACGACACTGAGTTGCCTAGCTATTCGCGATAGGTGACCTGCAATTCTTTCAAAGAATTTTTGAAAAAAAATTTGACTCAATTGATAGATTTTTTGGCAAGTTATAGTGTATACGGGTTTCATACACTTGACGGACAGGAAATTTGTTTAAACAATTTTGATGTTTTTTCTATTTTGATTGCACTAAACAAATTTTTCAAAAATATAGAATTAACCTTCATCAAATTATTTTCACAATAGTATGTAAAATATCCTAATTCCGTCAACTAACAAGAGTATAATAATTGAAATAGTTGCCGAAGTGAATTAAAAAAAAATTTTTCGATCGTAAATCACTCTGATGCTTCGCATCATGAGTCGTGGAAAAAAAATGTATATCCATATTTATAAATTCATATATAAAATAAAATAGAGTAATAATTAGTAATGTAATGGCATGAATGTGTGATGTGTAACATACATAAATCGACACATCCCTTGAGATTTTGGAATAACAAGCATTGGGAATGGGACACGATCCTCGGATTCCATGCGATCCTTCTCATCGAGTATATATAGGAAATATAGACAGAGAGATTAAGAGAGACAGACATATAGAGAAGGAATGAGTACAAGCGCGTGAGGAAACACGTGGCTCAACTCCAATTAGTAGCACGCGCGGAAATACGCGTGGACTCGATACGATACCGAGTATGAGGAGAAGTAGTTGAGCTAGTAGTAGAGTAGAGGCGAGTAGAAACAACACGATGAAGATGCACCAGAGTCACTAACAAAACCCATGTGTGCAAGCACGTGACACACGATTATATCGACATTATCGGGTGATTCAACTCGATCCTCTAGTTCTACTCGGAGTAAAGCTGCTACAAACTACAAGGTAACTTATAATGTGTTGGCCTCAGACACTTGCTGCTATGTGGATACAAGAGGACAAAAAAACTTTAAGCATCACATCGTGCTAAAGACTTGCTTTGATCGTATAACTCGTTTCTTAACTCTTGGTAGTTAGTATATTATATATATATATATATATATATATATGTCTACATATTTATATGTAATAGTATATTTATACTGAATGAAGGAAAAACAAGAATTACATTACATTTTTACTTCAAGGAGACGCGTACTATAATCAGCTAATTCAACTTTTCTTTGTCGATGAAGATATCAAGTTTATTTTGACAGCTGTTTATATTAGTGTTATGTATATATTAAACTTAAAAAAAAAAAAGTTTAACGGTTATGGAATAACGGAATGGAGAGATAAATTGACTATGAAATTTATTCATTTATTTATTTTATTTTTTCTTTTAATTTTTTAAATGAATAATTTATCGATAATCGTTTGAGCTGATAATTGATAAATATTTAGTTATTTATTCAAATTAATAAATTATTTAATATACGTTTATTGTCTTAGTATTTAAGAGTAAATAAATTATTCAGTGTAATTGACACTTTTGATATTTAGTAAAGCAGTTAAATTATTTACAGTGTAATCATTCGGAGGAATAAATTATGAGCAGTCATAATGATAATTCAATTTTATTAATTATTGTCTATCATTTTTAACTTCCCGCAAAGAAAATTTAAAATTTTCAAAAAAGGCAGGTTATCGTTCCGATTTTCGAAATGGAATTCTCATCAGATTTGAACTTTCTTAGTGGCAATCGAAAGGGCTCACTAAGATTTGGAATTGAGTAGATTTTGGAGTCAATCGGTCATGTAGTTTACAAATTATACGAAAAATAATTTTTTTTTTTTTTTTTTTTTTTTTTTTTTTTAGGTTTTTTGCGTATAACTCATAAACCACTTGCCCGATTCGCCTCAAAGTATAAACAGTTTTAAGTCTTGGTGCACTTTTTTGATTGTCACCAAGAACGCTTGAATCGGTCCATTCGTTCTAAAGACATCGCCGGTCAAAAATCATTTTTTTTCAGTGAAATGTATGTTTTTTCGTCTAACACACTGAAAAACGGATTTATTTGAGCCAACTTAGATTTATTTGAGCCAAAGATGTCGTATATTTGAATATGGCCAAATAAATATTTAATTGTGAGAAAGATATAATATATTTGAGTAGTTTAATTGCGTGAAATAAATGATTTATTTGTGGTAAAGAAATGATCCAATTGCTACAAATAAATGAAGGGCTCCAAATATATGTATAGTATCGCAAAACTTTAGGTTTTTTGTCACAAATTTGATATCTTTACCACAAATATATCAATTACTTACCACAAATAAATGATATATTTTTGTTGAATTATAAAATTATGTGAATCAACTGTCATATTTTGTTGTACCAAATATATTTATTTGTCATTAAGGAATATTTGAAAAAAAGCCACAAATAAATTGATTTATTTGGGACAAATATTTCTTTTTTTCAGTGCAGTTTTTTTAACTCAAAAATTTACAAGCAATAATATTTTTGAGCTTCCTGAGCTCGAAAACAGCGGTAAATTTTGAATCTGGCCCGCAATGTTGGCGGTATTCAAAGTTTTTTTTAAAATCAATTTGTATCGTGATTATTTCGTTAATATTTTTTAATTAATATAAAATATTTTATAAAAAAAAAAAAAAAATATTTTTAAAAATTGATGTAAATATTTGATATTCATTGTTCGATAGATAGCAATAAAATTGAAATAAAATCTACCGATATTAATTAAACAATATTTTTTAAATGTTTACATATTTTTTATTGTCAGTATTTAATAGAAAAAAAATATCATAAAAAAATGACTTTGTGAGAGTGGAGAAAAAATAAATATAAAAAATAAAAGAGGAGGAAGAGAATAAGCAAAAAAATGAAATAAAAAAGTGAAACAAAAAGCGTATGTATTATTTAAATGTTGACAACTGTAGGTCAGTCGAAAAAGTCTGCATACATGTGCAAATTTAACGCAGAGAAAAGAATTATTGCTTACAATTTCTGAATGAACCGACACTTGATACACTCTGAAGAAAAATCCCTTGTGGGCATGCCGACAGTTTACGATGCCGGCGTTTCTCAAGGGTAGTAGTGTTATGTGTAGAGTAAAGGGAAAAGAATAAAGAGATATAAATTATTCTCCCCGTCGTACCGATCCCTGCTGTTAGTTTGCGTAGCTGTAGTCTCGTGACTGTCTGCCTGCCATGGCAATACACTGGCTCTGTTCTGCTGTTCCCGTACCGGTTCTGCTGTTTCCTATCATCCTCTGCTCTGCCTGACGGTATTCAAGTCACTCAAGGGGGAAAAATAAAAAACTTTAAATTCCTTTAACGTGACGAAATTATATTCGATCGCTGGGTTATATGACTCCTCTCTCCACTATACCATTCCATTCTTTTTACTTTTTTCATTCTCCATCGTTCCGGGGAATTCCTATACGTGATTTCATCACTAATAGTTTGTATATCACTATTCATAAAAAAATTGCATATAAAAAAAAATAGATTTCTGTCATATTAATAATTTAAAAAAAAAAAAAAAAAAAAAAAAACAAGTATAAGAAGTAATTAATTTTTTTTTGTACATGAGTTTTTTTTATTTCTTCTTTTTTTCTTTCTTCTTCTTTTTTTTTTTTTTTTTTTTTTTTTTAAACATTATCGTAGTATTTTTCGTTATCGACATTTTCTCGGTAGAGCTGGTGCTGGGTGTGCGTGATTACGTGCGTGGGTCGACGGGTTTGCCTATGTATTACTGTCGGTCTCTCCCGACCACCCCTTCTGGCACCCACTAGAAGAGGAAGAGGAGAATGAATACACCCTCTACATCCTCTCTCTCTCTTCTCTCTCTCTCTCTCTCTCTCTCTCTCTCTCTCTCTCTCTCTCTCTCTCTCTCTCTCTCTCTCTCTCTCTCTCTCTCTCTCTCTCTATATATATATATATATATATATATATATATATATATATATATATATATATTTATATATTTATATATATACCCTCTGTATACCCGTCACTCTCTTTAACTCACGAACCAACTGCTACTACTGCTGATGCTATCCACCTTTCTCTCTCTCTTTGCGTGCGGCCCCTCATATCTATCTCTGTATATGTTCGCGTTCGTTTCTGCTGCTGGTGCTGTTGGTGTAGAGTATATATACTATATACCCGGACGTTTGTACGTGTGTTGAGTTTTCTGGAGGTTTCCCCTGGCAACGAGAGTGCTGGCTATACCGGCTACGACCGGGGCTCACTTGCGCTTGCTGTAGTCTAGGGGTGGCGTTGAAACCCACGCGAAACTAACCCATTTGGTCCATTTATATATATGTATATATATATATATATATATGTTATTTTTATTTCACCTCTTTTTCTTGCCCCTCTTCACATTATTATTTTTCTGTTTCTTTTTTAACTATTTTGTTTTTTTTCTTTACTGCTCTCTTATTTGTTTTCTTTTTATTTTTACTTTTTTATTTGCTCCGCTTGCCACGCGCCACTGTTATTATTGCGGTAGCACACGCGTTTACACTGTCGTTGAGATTACGTTATTAATGTGCGGTATGTAAATATCATTTAATTTACAGCAATTATTTTCGCTAATTATATTATTTGCTATTTATATTATTAATATTATTTCATTTAATTAATTAGTTTTACAATAATATTTACTATTATTACTACTCTAGTTAGATATTAAATTATATTCACTTTATTATATCAATCGTGATATATATTTTTATACTTTTTTTTTTTTAATATTTGTAAAAACATTTTTTATTTTAATTATAAAACTACGAGTTTCATTATTTATTTTACGGAATTTATAAATTCAAATGAATATTTTTTAATAAATTGTATTTGTAAAGCCCTTTGAAAAATAAAATTAATTTATATTCGGTTGGTATTTTTTAATAATACGAATTCAATATATAACATTTTTTATTAACAAAATGACCAGAATATTCTATGTACATATTTATATACATATTTATATACACAGATGGATTGAGTTAATGGATTTGAAATTATGTAAAAGAGTTATTTTCAGTTCATTTATAAACTTTTGACGTTAAAACTAGAAGCATTTAAACTGTCGAATTATTTAATAGTTTAATTTATATACTGTCTGTGTAAACACTAAGTTCAAAAGTACTTTGATACATAAATATTCTTATATACATAATTGAAACTCTTAAAACTTTATTTATTTGATAGCCATAGCTTATAACCCTTGAT
This sequence comes from Microplitis demolitor, assembly GCF_026212275.2. NCBI lineage: Eukaryota > Metazoa > Arthropoda > Insecta > Hymenoptera > Braconidae > Microplitis > Microplitis demolitor. The sequence goes on along the minus strand of NC_068547.1, from coordinate 6,106,948 downwards.
TTAATATTTATTGTTAGATAAGTCATAAATAACATTAATTTTTATTTACTTTTTCACAAATAGACTCAATTGAATTATTTATAATTATTATTTTTAAACTTTCCGCTATGAAAATTTAAAATTAAAAAAAAAGTAATTAGTTGCGGTTCTATTTTCAAGAACTGAGTTTTCATCAGATGTCAACGTTTTTAGATCTTAGAAAACTACTCTGATCATTTTCAAATGGACCTGCTGTCCGTGATGTATACCTGAAATGATAAAGTTTTTCGCGTAACGAAAATGAAAAAAAATTTATGTAATTTGACTGCTTAAAGGTGACGAGGGGTAATTCGAGGTAGCTGCAATTTTCGGCTGACATGCGAAGCATTTCAGAAATCTTGATCCTGTAGATTTTTCACTTTTCATTTTGTTTTAATATTTTCGTTCCTCGAAGAACGTTCCGATTTTTTTAGATACATTTTGCTTGTGTGTGTGTGTGAATTTAAACTTTTTTTGTTGTAAGATATCATTGAAGCGGATCAACTGATTAGAAATTATTTTGCGGCAATCGAAAGGGCTCGCCAAGACTCAAAGCTGATTAGATTTTGGAGTGTCAAGCACGTGTCAATCGGTTGATTCATTTCGAAGATATCGTCGGACAAAAATGATTTTTTTCAGCGAAACACATGTATATTTTTGCCAGCCGCTCTTTAAGCTTGAAGAGCTCAAAAGTTTACCAATAATAACGTTTTCGAACTCTAAGCTCGAAAACAGCGAAAAGTTTTGGGGTTGGCCCGAAGGATTAACCGTTTTTCAGATTTTTTTTTTTTAAGGTTTAAGTAAAAATTATATGTATACACATACATACATTTTATTACATGTTACGTCATTTCTTGAGGTTGAAATCGTTTGCCTGCTGTGATAATCATAAACAATAAAAAAAAATTTCTATATATATAGAAAACAGTTAAAAGACTGAACATTAAAAACCAAGATAACACATCTATCTCCTAGTCGGTAGGTAGTTACTGCAGCTATCATTGAGACATCTCAAAAGATAACGCAAGCCGAAAGTCATATAGCGTGATAAATCGATCGTAAATTATCTGAAAGATCTTTATCTTGCTGTGAATACAATCACGTGGAACGTTTGACTAAAAAAGAATCCCTTTTTTTACTTTAAAAATAAGATAAATAAAATAAAGTAAAAGAAAAAAACTTATTCCAATAATAATTAAATGAATTAACATCTTTTCCTTAATATTGTACAATATCACAGTTATAAATTAAATGAACTCTTCTATTGTTATTTTTATTACCTATTAAAACTCCATTAAATATTTTTGTATTTAAAAAAAATAATCACCTCGTCTATGTAAAGATCTAGGTAAACTTTACGTAAGTAAGTTTAACTATTTAAAAAAAAACTAAAAATTTATTTACTCTGATGTGTCTTGAAAAATTTTTTGAAACTAATGAAAAGTGCATTCCATATATTGAAAAATTCACGGATACAGTTTTATTTATTTATTTTTTTTTTTTTTAATTACCGGGCTTGTTAATTTACTAGTAACAAATTAACGATAACGATTTTGATAGAAATTTTAATATAGTCATATTGTAATAGGATTTTTAACGGTTAAATAAAAAATGTTTGGTTGATTAATCGTATATTTAAAATTTCGTCGCATTTACATACATACGACTGGACCAACTGTTTTTTTTTATTTTATTTTATATAAAACATGAATATCAGATTAAATCGGTCTAAAACTACATCAATCTTGTTTTCCAAAACATCCTCTCCGTAGTAGTATACTTTTTACAACAATTTATCATACTCTATGAACTGCGAAAACAATTTAAAAAGAGTATATTGGTGACAAATTATTAAACGAGTATAGACTGTAGAGTACATAACCCATTCTGTTGAGGTGTGCAGTATGATTTAAAATAAATACGTGACCTAGATAAAAAAAAATTATGTGTTTATTTATATATATGTTTATATATACATATACATTTTTTTTTACTTAAAAAAAAAAAAAAAAAAAAAAAAAAAAAAAAATTGTAGCATGCTCATAGCAATCACTAGATTTTCGTTTCTCGTTGCCTTCTCTCTCTCTCTTGATAGCTCTCTTCTTCCCCGCCAGCAGCTGCCCTAGTCGTTTCCAGCAAGTACTTCTATGTACCAACCAACCATCTCCTACACGCCAACCAACCAACCAACCTCCCCTTTTACACCCCGGCAATCCCTTCTCGCCCTTCCTCATCTATATATATATATACCTTGTGTATTTAACTCCCAGTACATATTTACGAGGGCTTATGTATCCAACTCTATCTCACTCTTACTCAACTCTCGTAATATTCGTTTGCTCGCTTGCACACCCGTTCGACCATCGTTCGTATGTACATCACTGTACTGTGTGCGTTATGTATTGTATGCCTGCTTCCATGTACATACATATATACATACATTTATATATACATATATATTTATATGTTGTACATATATACGCTGAGCCCTCTGAGTATATATGTACAAAGTACAGCCCCGCGTAAAAAGTACATAAGCCAGGTATACTCCAGCTACAAAATCATTCCAGCCAGGTATTTTCGAATTAGCAAACTGACATGGTGGAAAAAAAAAAAAAAAAGAAAAAAACAACAAAAAATATGCATAAAAAAATTAACAAAAAAAAGTACGACCGAATAAAGGGGTTTTAAAGGAATGAAGATAGAAAAAAATAATAAAAATAATATGGAAAGCTTTAATGGGAAGATTAACTAAAAAAAAAAAAAAAAGGGGGTGCTGGAGAGTAAGAGAGAGAGGATAAGAGAGAATGAGAGAATAATAGAACATCAAGTTGAGATAAATGTCAAGTGACATATTTTGGGAGAACGGTAGAGATACATAAATATTTTAAATTCCCCGGGTAACTAAACTCATAATTTAATCACTTGAGTTCGAATATACTTTAAGATAAAATCGTGAATACCTTTGCCACACGCCAATCATAATTTTCATAATAAAAAATCCCGTCACTTCTGTCACTGTATTTACTATTATTTATTTATCTTTCTATAATTTATTAATATATAAATTTATTTAATTTTTTTTTACTTGAGAATAGTAACTATTGTATGAAATGAAATGTTTATTGCCGTTTAAATGTGTCCGGTGCAGTTTTTTTCCAAGATTACTTTTAAGACTAAATGCAACTGGCAGGTTTATCATCGCATTATTGTTATTCAAAGTTTTTCTTGTGTCATGAATACTTTCTATCGACTTGCATAATTGTTCACCTTAAAATTACGTATATTGTTCTTTTTTGTTTCTTTATTATTTATTTAAATGAACATAAATATTAAGTACACGGGATAATATCCTCACTTTTCTTTTGTTACTTGTTAAACAATCATCTAAATAAAACTCTTTTATACTTGCCCCATGTTTGACAATGTCATTAAAGTTTATTCAAATAATAATATATAATCTATTGTAATGTTAATTTTTTTTGTAGAAAATAACTTCTCTTTATGACGCGTTTTCATTTGTTTCTCTATTCGCACTCAACTGGATAAACGGTACTATCTTTGTTGCACTTGTACAGTAAATGGGAACTTTGTTCAAGCTTTTCTCGTAAACAAATGGAAGTTATCAAAAAATTGAAGTGCACTTCGCTAGTTCATAGAGTAAAGCATCGGGTCTGTGTCTTTATTTTATGTTTAGAGCTTTTATTGCATAGAAAAGCTTGGACAAAATTATCTGATAACCGTTCTTATACTATATTCTCAGACTTTAAAATATTATTTATTAAAAGCCTTACTTATAAAATACTTAGGCCTTTTACATATTAACCGATTATTAAAAAATAATCAAATGTAGTATATTGATTGTTTAAATTTATCTTTATTTAAGTCTGTATATAAATACTTAATTTTACTTAAAAGAAAGTTATTACACACAGAAAATATATAACTTTAAAAAGTGTATTTTGTGAATATTTCATAAGCGATTTATGCAACAAAAAAATCTTCAATTTAATAGTTCTTAAGAGGAAAAAAAAATCACGAAATGGTTTTATAGATTTAACATTTTAAAAAATAATTATAATCCTACTTCGTAGAAAAATTATAATTTTTTTTCAATATCCAAAGTGCGATTCGTGAATTAAAAATAGAATAACTTAAAAATTTTACACTGTAAAAAAAATTAGCGGAGTTAATGCGGAGCGGATGATTGCTTATTCATTATATTGGCGTGAAATTCACTTCTAAAAATGATTTATTTTAATATCAAAACTCTGAATCGGAGTAAATGCGAATTTAAATAAAATCCAGATCACCCCAAAATCACTCAGCTGAAAAAAAAACTTCCTATTTACTCCATGTGCGGAGAATTTTTTTTTAAAACTTCGAATGACGGAGGGAATTTGAATTTAAATAAAATCCGAGTTCGCTCACAATTATGTACAGTGTATCGTACACAAATAATTTAAATCTTTTTTAAAATTTATAGTATAGATATATAAATTAAACAAATCATTTTTTTATTGTTTCAGGTCTTATCCATCGCCAGTACAAAATGGCGTACAAAATAATAGTACAATGAACTGTTCTGGTTCTCAAGGTAAGTTTCAAATTAATCCTATTGACTGTCATAACAAACTTGACTAGACATGTAGGATGGTTTAAACCGGAAACCATATACACACGCTTAAATATATAACTAAATCAAAATATAGTTTGACTAAACATATTATGTTATATATATATACATATATATGTTATATTATATTAAATGTGTATCCGACAGGGTTGATGGTGAAACAGGAGGCACGGGACGACGGTTACGAGACGAGTCCAGACCTGGAGATGAGAAGCAACGGGGGTGACAGTAGCCAGCAGTATCACACTCCACTGACGCCACATACGCCCCACACGCCGCACACACCCCATACACCATTAACGCCGATATCGGCAACGTCGCATCAGCCCCAACAGCCAAGCTCCACTGGGGCCACGTTAGGACAGGTGAGAGAGTATAGAACACACAACGCACATTACACTACACTCACACATTTACACACATATACTACATACATATATATATACATATATACATACAACCTCATTTGCCATCACGGTGTGCGACCACAAACGATGACACTATCATCCCTGAGGGCTCAGCCTCAACCCTTTTTATTCCTGTTCCGCCCTTTTCCATCCATCCATCCATCCATCCAACCACCCACAATCCCCCAACCACTCAGCTATCCATCTACCCATCCACTTTCAACCACTCTCTCTGGATCATTTTCTCTCTTACTCTCTAATGATCACTCATCTATATACCACTCTCTCGTTCTCTCCTCTTTCTTCATCCTCTTCTCTCACTTGGTAACAGGTGCAAGCACTTGACTTAACGAAGCACACTCGACCACGATCCGAGTTCTCTCATCAGAATTAAATTATACACCCGATACTACTATACTGATTCCTCGGTGATGACGATTGTCACCATTTTATTCAGGTCAAATGTCACTAACTTTTACATGCATATGTAGATTTTATTGTGCTTTGATATTTATATCAATTTTTATTCTTAATATTACAGCGACATTTGTCATGCGAAATATTATTTTGTCGCTGTTTTATTTCGAATTACTTAAAACATAACATTTTTTAAATTATTACCAAGATAATTCATTAACTACTTGTCCAATTTATCTTAAAAATTATGAGTCATTGTTTAAAAATATACTTTTTTTTGTAATTGATATAAAATGTTTGTAATGAATCCGAGTCGATTGTCATCGGAAAATTTTACATTTTGCTTGCAGTCACTATCTATCTTATCAACGAATTTTTCGTTATAAATTATTTACTACTAAATTACACTATACTACTGAAAATTATTCAAGTTCTTTCTTTCATATATTAAAAGTTTAAAATTACTTCTAAATATTTTGAAAGTTTCATTAAATATTATTTGTAAATTTTATGCATACTTTTATTTTAAATATTCAACATATTTTGTGAATACTTTGTGTAGACTATTCGATATTTAATTTACTCTCAACTCTGTACTTGTTTGAGCAAACAAATGAAAAAATTTTTCAAATAATTAATTGAAATATATTAAAAAAAAAATAAAAAAATAAAAAAAATAAAATGATTGTTGAATAAACTACAAGTAATTAAAAAATAATGAAACCTACAGAATCTGGACTGGATAATTTTGAAAATGTTATTAATTTTGATAAAAAATATATTAATATATTTTATAAGAATTTCATGCAATTGAAATATGATATCAAAGTAGATCTCCTGCATGTAATTTTACAAAATCATAATTTTTGTCTGTTTGTTAAGCGAGATATTGATAATCAAAGCGCACACAGTTAACATGTAGTAGCTCAGACTAACCTAAAAGAAAAAGTCATATTTTCACGTATCGGGTAAACGCAGCAATAGATGGACGGTTAAGCAAACTCTCGTTTTTCAACCCAAATAAAGCAATGAAATGTAAATAAGTTATGATAAAATGAATTATACATACAAAAATGTTTAATTAACGAGAAAAAATAATTAAAACTTTGTATAACGCAGTGGTTGATTGCAAAAAAGAAAAATTTAAGAAAAAGTTCAAATCCCCAGTAGATGGACAAAATATCCTATTGATCGACAGCCAATACCAATAGATAGACGCTTCTTGTAAATGATATTTTCATCTTATTATATATGTATATAGTAGTCCCGGCGAAAAAGTCGTCCTCCCACTACCATTAGTTAGCACGAATTTCCTATACCTCCGTTACCCATTTTAGGACGACTTTTTCAACGGGACTACTATAAAAAGTTATCAAATTTTTTATATAACAACTTGTGCTTAATACAATTAACTAAAATACAAATGTGGGATAATAATTTTCAAAATATATATAAAAGTACACTCTTACATACTAGGTAACGCAAAATATATGGTAATATATATAACGTGATATTAATTTATAATTCATAAATTATTAATTATTTTACTTACATTTTATTTATGTTTAAAGAATTAAATAAATAAAAATGAGTTTATGTTAATAAACAATTTCATATTAACGTTATAACTCATAATTTCATATATGAAAAAAAAGATTGAAAATTTATCAGACAAATCTAATGTCCATCTACTAGGTTAAGGTTAGAAATATGTCTCCAATAAATGGACGGCAAATTTTCCAAAATTTTTTTGATTTTATAAGTTAATTATTAAATTAATTAAGTTGTTAATGAAATACGAATATAATCTTGTGATACATACCTTATTTGTCCATCTATTGGTGTATTTACCCTATCAATTAGATGTTAAACGACATTTTTTCAATAAATTTCAGTAAAATTGTAATGTCAATTTAACAATTTGAATTTTCAAATTTTGTAGGCTAAAATTTATTCAACAAATTTTGATTAACTCCTAATTAATTTTTTTAAAATTCTATATCTCAGCGAAATTGTGATTAATGGCCTGAAGAATCTTTCCAAAAACTCCTAGAATATAGAAAAATAAATTTGAAATTATGAATATATACAAATTATCATACTACCAATTAGTAAAAAAAAGTTATAAATATTAAATAAAGTGTTTCTTACAATTTATAAACGAGAAAAAGCAAGTAAATGATATTAAGTGAAAGAGGAAGCAATGAACACACTATAGGTCGCAACTGAACTACCTTAAATCAGCTAATAATTTTTTGAAATGATATAGGTGCCGATAAAATGTGAAACACCAGTAGATCCTTATTCATTCGTTGATGAGGAAATGTCAATGAGCGGTGGTATAAGAGCGGCAAGTAGTCCTGGTGAAAATATTGATGGAATGACATGTTCTACTAGTAGTAATATACAATCGAGTATCAGTACTCCGTCATCATCATCACCAAGTCCTATGCCCAGTCAACAGCAACAACAACTTCAGCAGCAGCATCAGCAGCAGCTTCATCATCATCAACAACAACATCATCTTGAACAACAACACCAGCAACACCATCTTGAACAACAACAACAACAGCATCATCATCAACAACAGCAACAACAACAACATCATATGAGTATGATGATGAACGGTGCACTTAATTCACTTCAATTACCACATCAGCCGAAGAAACGAGGCCGTAAGAAGAAGTCAGAAATGATACTTACACCTGAAGAGTAAGTTTTTATTTCTTTTAATTAATTAACTCTAATCAATTAAACTTTTATACTCCTCAATTAAACTTTTTACATTTTCCTTTTTTCCCTGATACTTTATCTAATTAATTTTATTACTCAATTAAAATAAGAAAAAAAAAATTGATTTTTTTATTTAACTTTTGATTTACAATATTTTTTATTTTCCAAATATAATATTTAATTCATATTAATAATAAAACAATGCATCAATTTAATTAATATGATGAATGTGTTGTAAAAAAACATATATAAAATATTCAGTAATTTGTGTGTTAAAATAAATATTAAATATTGTAAAATAAAATATTTAACAGACTGAATTGACGATGAGAGTGGTGGTGGAGAAGATAGTGGTGGTGGTGGTGACGAGATGGTGGTGGTTAAATATCGAGTATGCACAGTGTGTCGCGTCATTTGTTAGGCAAATTGTGTGATGGAAAAAGAAGCGAATGAGTGAACGAGTAAGTGAGTGAGTGTTTGGACTAGAGGTTGTGAAAATGAAAAGTTAAACATACTAACGACAAAACGTGTCTTATATGTACAATTTGTTCTTGTTCACGCAGGGCGGAGCTTGCTGAGGCTAAAAAACGTGCTAAAACATACAAAGAAAGAAAAAAGCACGACAGGTTCGATGGTATGCCTGAAGAAGAAGTCAGTAAACGAGTGCTCCCTGATCATCTTACTGATAATCTTGATATTATTATCGTAAGTTATTACTTTATTATTTATTATTAATAATTAAATATATAATTTCGTGTTATTATTTAATTACCATAAAAAATATATATATTTAAAAATGATTGGATATTCAAATACTTATCGGTGAATAAAATTATATCACAATATATGTATTACACTATACTTATCGTATATAACTTAAGTACTACTTGTAATATGTGATCAGAAGGCGAAGAAAATGATACATTATTATTGAATATATATAATCGTACTTTTAGTTTCTATGTAATAGTACAATTACTGAGCTAATCAATAACTATAACTAAATACTATTATTGCAATATAATTTAATGGTATATAATTATCTTACTTTTTTATAATAATGACATTGATAATTTTAAATTAATAAATATTGGGGACCGCTAACTTTTAAACAGTAAAATCAACCGAGAGCACTTGGTGTTTAAAGTACTTTTTTTTATATTTAACGTGTTGAAATAATAAAGTAAATATCTGTATTCGATAAAATATTAATTTCTGTGTATTTTAAGCGGTTACCCATCGATGTGTGATAATTAATTTACATTTTTTGATGATTTGATGATTTATATTTTAAATTCATTTAATCGATGGCCAAGTTCACAATTTTTTTTTTAATTTAAAAATAACTAGACTTAAATTTGGGTTTTTAAAGAAATGCCATCTGGTAGAATAGATTTTTTTTAAATTTTGAACGCGTATAAAATTGTTTAAAATTTTCATAATATAAAAATTTAGAAAATTAAATAAAGAACAGAATTGCGATTTCTCTTGAAAAGTTATAAGAAAAAAGAGTAATAAGTAAAATTTTTTTGTTAATTTAAAAAGTTTTTAATTTTACTTATTTTCGAACTTAAGGTATTTGTCCAAAAAAAAAAAAAAATTGAATTAAAAATAATTTTTGACATTTTTATTCAATTTCGAGCTCAAAAACTCCCATAATTAATTTGAAAATTTAAATTTCCACCTTTTCTCAAATACTCAACCGATGTTTTAAATTTTACAATGTAATCAAGATAACAAAAAAATCAATCATTTACTTTTGAATTTTTATTAAATTTACTTTTGAACTTTTATTAAAATTCGAGAAATTATCGCAAAACAAATAATAAAAAAAGAAATATATATGTCTTATTTTATTAAATATGACATCTTTTTTACCCAATAAGGCTACATGTTTGCGTTAAAAAATTAATTCAGGAGAAACCGGCGGAAGTAGCGTTTGTCGTAAATTTGAAAATTTCAAATCGTTTTTCTGACTAATTGACCGATTTTGCTCTTCTTTAAACTTAACCGAGCTAATCATTCATACAATAAACGTGCCAAGTTTCACTAAGATCCGTTTAGAATTGTAGGCGCTATCGCCGCAAGGAGGCGCGTTATATATATATATATATATATATATTATATACATATACACAGAAAAAAAAGATATCTTGACTTAAGAAAGTATTTTGGAAGACAAACGTTTTTGGGAACGAAGTCAAGATTTTTTTCAGCCAAGAGAATTTTTCTTTCTCAAAGAAAATTCGTCTTGGTCAGAGGAGATTTCTACTTGATCCAAGAAAATTGAGATTTTCAAAAAAAATTTCCTGAATCAAAAATATTTACTTTCAGTCAAAAATTTTTTTTTTCTGGATATAAATTTTTGAACCAATGATATTTTTGGAACCTACTGAAAAAATTATGATAGACTACGGCGAAAATATTGGAACATTTCACCATAACGACATTTCTATGAAATCTACTAAAAAAATTCTTATAAAATCGTGATGGCAAAACGCGTTATGTCAGATGTGTATAAACCCTGAGTCTCTTTGCAAAGAGTCTTAATAATTAGTAACTAATTTTTGATATTTAATGGGGGATTTGAAAATTTTCTCTTTTACACTCAAGTGGACGAACGGAACTGTCTTTGTTGCACTTGCGCAGTAAATGGAGACTGTCAAAATTTTTCTTGCAACCGAGTGGAAACATCCACTAAATTAGACCTTGGATCGCTGGATTACCAAGTAGTGCATCGAGCCTGAGTATGCATCTTATGATAAGAGCTTTCATGTGGAAGAAAAACTTGGACTAAATTATTTGCAAATCCCTCCCAATTTAACATATTTTTTTTAACACAGATTTAACGGTTTCAGTTAAAAAAAGATTTTATTTCTAACACCCTTAAATGAACTGATGCAAAATAAGAATAAAAAAAGAAGGATTCAAGGGAATAGAAAGTTTAAAAAGATAAAAAAGTATATCTTTTGTAATGACATATATTCATCATGGACATGTTGCGGGCGAGAAAGCCCGTTTAATACGATAACGTACTGCATGATGGAGCACGATGCCGATAATTGCTCACGCGCCCTCATCCTCATGGTTCATTCGTCATTCGACTGTGGAACGCGTCGATCCGCGGAAATTCGGTTATTGCTCTGCCACATGGCGTACTCACAGCTCTCTAAAATGATACGTTTTAAATACAACTAAAGTAAATTTTTTGTTATTTTTATTTTCACATAAATAAACTTTTATTCACATACATCGATAGTATTTTCCATCATTATACATAAACTAAATTCGCTTACCGTAAATAATTTCATTACCAAAAACTTATTTATTATAAATAATAAATTGTCTAACTTACTATTCATATATAATTTTTGATTACACTCAAGTATCTTATCACTCGTCACATCAATATAAATTAAGTACGTCACAACCAATCCACATGATTATTATTACGCAAGGTTGTCTTTGAAAGAGAACTTACGCGCGATTAATAACGCCCTCGACTGTATATATATTATATATAAATATATATATATATATACATAAGTATATATGTACTGACAAGTATTACTTGATGATGTCTTATCCTTGGACTCTCTGCTCTTGCTGGTTATTAGTTACCTAATCTGAAAAGTAAAGTAAAGAGCGAATATAACATCTCGGTTGTTGTGCAACAGGTAACCGGCGTGTTCGTCCGACCGTTGCATAATAATCATCACCGTTACCAAATTCAGATTAACGAAATACTACATGTCTCTTCTCTACTACAATCTCTCCACTATTCGTAGTTGGTATTGAAATTATTCTAAACCTCCTCTACAAACACCATTACAATCTATATCCTGCTCTAAAACTTTTTCTTCTCTCTACTCGTAAAAGTTAACCGATACATCCATAAAATAAAAATAAAAAAGAGCCAATAAAAATAATAAAAAAGAAGCTAAATATCTTTTAGTCAAATCCATTTGTTGCATTCTTATAAAAAAAACTTATCCGACTAAACTTTTTATTTACTCCACAAAAAAGTTTATTGACTGGCATTTAAGTGTTCTTAAAAATGTTCAAAACTTTTTACATTGTTTTCAGTCTACTTATTTAGTTTATTGTCAAGATCTAATATTTTATTTATTTATAATTTTTTTTTTATTTTCAGATTGGCATTAACCCTGGGCTTTTCGCGGCTTACAAGGGCCACCACTACGCCGGACCAGGAAACCACTTTTGTGAGTCGATCAATACACTACAGATGTCATTGACACCACACACACACACAAATAATAATGATAATAATAACAACAATACAATAAAATAAAATAATATATAGAGAAGCATAAACGTATTAATCTTAGGTCTGATTATTGCGTCATGATAAAACCGTAATTTAATGTCGATTAAAACAATTACGCGGCTCGATAGATCAAACGATTAATACGCTTCGCACCTCTATTACCTATTACCTTATTACCTATGCACACATTGACGCATCGATGCGTGGGTTTACATCGTCCTTTTAAAGCTTTTATTAGTGGGATATATGTATATGAATACGGCGTTCGATTTTCCAGGGTTTTTCCCGGGTTATATGCCACTAGTTTCGTAGTTTACTGAAAGAGTAAAGGGTGAGTGATAGAAAGGGTGCATGAGCAAGCGAGTTCTACGAGTAGTAATACTGTAGGATATGAGTATGAGTAGGCAGAAAATAAAAAAAAATGAAATAGAAAAGGGTTGTAAAATACCCTAGAATCGGGAGAAAAATAAGGAATGTGTACTTGGTAAATTATAATGAGAGGTATGGTAAAAAAAATTCATATAGTAGTTGGAAAGGATCAAAAGAGTATACGATATTAAGTTATACCAAGGGTTAAAAAAATTATTAAAATCAGAAAGGTGTAATGAGATATGGTAAATCATTGCTTGCTTTAATTTTAAATGCGTGCAGAGAATTTTATACTTTGATACAGAGACATCAACTGATAAAATTATTGCGCCGCAGGGTAGAGTTATAATTATTGTAATTATAATTTAAAAGATGTAGTGGATTCTCGGATGGTTTTTGTAACTATTTTTCTTTTGTTGAACCTTGTAGATCACTCTTTAAAGTGATCAAAGACTTTGCACTTGGGTCCAGTTGATTCAACAACTTTAGTTATTTAAAATTATTTTTCTATGAGTTCTTTTAAATATTTCTTTGACGTTTAAAGGCAGTTTGATTGCTTGAGTTATTTTTTTTTCTTTTTTATAATAAATATAAATTTTTAAATTGTAGATTTTAAATTTGCGTGAAAAAACAGATGAGATCTAAAGAATTATAAATGAGTTGTTTTTTTTTTTAAACTAATAAATATGTATGAAGTCTATTGACCAAAATTAAGAGATTAAAATTGACAAAGTGATTAATTATGTGATGTGAATTAAAGCTAATGAAAATATTAGGTAATAATGTAGAGTTATATTTGGTTTATGTGTGATATGACCTAATTTAATGTTTCGGGTAGATCCGGGAAAAGTTTTCTTGCGGCAAACTCTTGCGCGTTCTCGGGAAGTGCGAGAAAGTTTTGCGGACACGTCTGCCAACTCATGAAGAATCCTTTTCTAAGAGTTATATATCGTCGCGTTACTCAAGAATGCGCCAGTAAAAGTTGCTCGACGAGAAATTTTAGTCAACGTCGCTATTACTTCTGACTTGCTTCTTCTTTTTTTTTTTTTTTCTTCTTTTTAACTATTAAACATACTGAATAAATGTCTTTACATATACATACATTTATGTTACATATTATATATATTTATAAAGAAAAAAAAATTAAGAGATGAATTAAAATATAAAAAAAACCATGTATGTATACTTGAGTATAAAAGAAAAAGAGAAGAATAATATAAAATAGAAAGAGTGAGAGTTTGTCGTAGCCGCAATGGCGGTAGTAAGTGTAATGAGTGGTGGTGGGTTGTGGAGGGATGATGGGGAGTAGTAGGTGGTAGAGGACGTCGACGACGACTACGATATATAGGGAAGAGAAAAGAGACTCGGAAAGAGAAGCAAAGTGTGGGAAAACGTGTACTCGAGTGCTCTATACCTCTTCTTCTCCTCACTACATCTCTCTGCTGGGATCTCTACATCTCTCCAGCTTGCTGGTGGTTCTGCTGCTACTGGTGCTAGTGCTAGTGCTGCTGCTACTGCTTCTACAGCTTATACTGCTGGTTCTACCACCCCCGGGACCGCCCGTCCCAGCCGTCACGATCCACCCTCGATTTACGGGGTTAGGGGTGTGGAAGTGAAAGAGGGGCTAAAAAGGGAACAGGGACGAGGGTGAGGGCGGAGTACTAAAAGGGATGTTGAGGGAGAGAAGGGTAGGACGGACGGGTAAAACCCGCGTATTCGCTCGATAGCAGCTTACATACCCTGTCCACGTTCAAATGTACTACCCCTTGCGTACCCTAAGCTTCAAATCAACCCAACTTCTTTTTCTTCATCTTTTTCTTTTTTTTTTCTGTACTACTTATTCTTCACTATTTACGTTTTTCCTTCACGTTTTATCTTCAAGACTCCGGGGCATTTGTCAAGTTACATATAAATATATGAATTCTCTTAGTCAGAAATAATACACACACTTATATCATAGTTCGTTGAGTTATCGATAATCGATTGATAAATTTCAAATTCTTGTTGCTCTGAATGCTGGAAAAAAATTTTTTTTTCGAATCAATAATTAGTTATTACAGATTTAAAATAATATGCATATTTTATTTCGTTATATTTTTTTTTTTTACGCTAAATTATATTTAGTATGTTGAGAAAGCTCTTGTGAAAATTGATTTTCCCGGCGCGCCCAACGCACACGAGTCCCGGAGCGCAGTCACAGGTTGCGATCGACCTGTGTCCTGGATTCAAACCTGACCGGCGCGTTACAATCCACATCTACAGAAAAATACACATTCATATATTTATATGTATATGCACCCACATACATATATAATATATTATATTTATAAATAATTACATAAAATATTTAATACCGAGGATAAAGTGAATGAAATTTTGTAGCCTATTAGCAAATTATGCATGTCACTGTATAAAAATGTCTTGAGAATTTTATTACTCTGGTATCTTAAATACCAGCCATTAAATCTTGATAAATATAGAGTAAAGAGGGTTTAAGATAAAGAAAAAAAATGAAAGTGTAGCTTTCGATAAAGTTTCATCCATTTTTTTTTATTTTTTATTTTTTATCCCTCTTTTTTTTATCATTCCTTTTACTCTTTCCGCTGTGAAGAGGTAAATGGAAAATGTTATGGGCACGCGGTTGAACGTTTTCTCCTTTCGACCTCTTAACTTTGTTTCCGAAGTTGAGCCAAGGTCGCGGGGCCATTCGCTGTGCTGTGGGTCGTTCGCGCGCACCAATGAGTTTCCGCAAAGTCATAAATTCCTGTATCCCAAAACTTCTAACAACTTCTCTTTTACTATCCACTACCACTGTCATGACTCTCTCCTCTTACTTCTTCGTGTGTCCGTGGTAACTCTCTTATGCTTTTGCTCGTAAAGTTTATACATTTGTACTCCCTTAACTGATTTTCCAATAGTTTGTTTTTGTTTGTTTGTTTATTTACTTTTTTTTTTATTTTAAAGTAAACTTTTATTGCTGTTTTTTTTTTTTTACTCAAAACTTTTGTACACAAACAATAAAATTTATATTATTAGTCCTGTAATTGTTGATTCGATAATTAATTAGATTTTTTTTATTTTACAGGGAAATGTTTACATTTAAGTGGCCTAACACCTGATCCACTCACTGCTGAAGATGATTATTCATTACTAAATTTAGGAATTGGTTTTACTAATATGGTTGCGCGTGCAACCAAAGGAAGTGCTGATTTAACGAGAAAAGAAATTAAAGAAGGTTAGTATTATTTTTTTTTATATTTATATTAATTATCTTTAAATTTTTTATCAAATAATAAGTAAACAACAAGACGGCTGCCCAATTTATATTTTTATATAAATTTTCTATACATTTAATTGGACAGCCGGAGAGTTAAAAAATATAAAAATATTTTTAGAAAATTTGGGCAAAAAAAATTAGGGGAGGGGGGGCAAAGCGAGGTATTTAAGGAAATATTTTTTCGGAGACTCAAACACGTTAAATCTTTTTTTTAATAATATTCAAAGTAAATAGAAAAAATTTTCAGCTGCCGTTTAAAAAAAACTTTTCATTTTTTGCGGGCAAAATAGGGAATTCCCTAAAAAAGTTTAAAAACAAAATTTTTGGATATTAAATAAATTTGATTAAATTAAATTTTCTTGTAAGTAATTTACATAAAGAAAAATTACATTTCACATAATTATTGGATGCAAAGGAAAAAAAAAATTAATAGTTTTTATCATAAAACAAAAGTCACTAACATTTTTCGACTGACACTTTCGATTTTTGAAAAAGTTTAACTACTTACTTTAAATTGTTTATTTTTTATTAGTTAATCACTATTTATTATTAACTTCAAAGTAAAAGATTTAAGTTAGTTTTAATTCCAAAGAAGATATTTTCAAAAAAGCAATTGTATATTGCTTAAAGTAATATATTAAAAAATTATTAAAAGTTTATTAAATTTAAAAATTTAAAAAATTGTAAATATTTTAAAGTTGATTATTGAAATACATCTGAAGTAATTTTACACTGGGAGTTATTTTATTGTAAATTGATAAGAAGAAAAAATATAATTGATTTCATACTAATTTTTTTACAAAAATTTTTGAAAACGGTGAAAAAAAATTCAAAACAATACTCAATTATATTTACAAAAGTGATTTTAAAATGTTAAAAAAACATTAAAAAAAAAAAAATAAAATTTGTATAAAATTTTGGGAATGCCCCGTTTTGCCCCTTTTCCCATTTAATTTTAAATAAAATAAAATATACTTGTACAGTTAATAGTAAAGTAATAGAGCTAGGGACAAAATTGCTTGAGGTTTTAGACGAGTGGCCGTGACAAAGTAGTTTAAAATTATACCAACAATTTACCATCAACGAGACTATCCATGTCATTGAAAAGGTGTTCAGTCTCTTGATCAGACTAATATAATACAGTTTGCTCAAAACAGCCAACTAAACCACTAAATTTTAACTTTACTACAGAAACTTCGGTGTCTAGTAAAAGTGGACAGTACTTGAGTTGTTACTTGGCCTCGAAACTATTGGACACCGCTTATCATAGATTAATCGTAAAGACGAATCGCACTTGGAGAGTCAAATACCTTGTGCCACCACTACTATTATGTTCAACTAGTTTATATCTATATAAGTTTACGAGAAAACTTTGTTTTGAAACAAATTCTTGGCTCAAGATTAATGGATTCTCTAAACTCTTGTTGTTTACTTATACACGACCTTGCTGTCTTGTTTAAAAACAAATACGAAAAAAAAATATATTTATATATACATACACTGTATAATAAATTCATAATGAAAAGTTTGTTTTTTGTTCTGTGTTTTATAGGCAGCAGTTTATTGTTGGAAAAGTTAAAGAGGTACAAGCCAAAAATAGCAGTATTTAATGGAAAACTTATTTACGAAGTTTTCTCTGGTAAAAAGGAATTTGGATTTGGTAGACAACCGAATTTAATTGAGGGTACAAATACAGTAAGTTTATATTTTATTTATAGTACATTATAATTTTTTTTTTCTCTTTTTATTTGCTAAATATTATAATTTTATTTACAGTATATGTGGGTGATGCCATCGAGTAGCGCCAGATGTGCGCAATTGCCACGCGCGGCAGATAAGGTGCCATATTATGCAGCTCTTAAAAAATTTCGTGACTATTTGAATGGTACAATATCACATCTAGATGAATCGGATATTGTATTTGCTGATCCAAAAGTAAATAAAAAGAAGGAACTTGATGCTATTGAAGATAAAAAGTCAACGTTCGATGGTGATGATATCGATGGCGAGAGCAGGACGTCTGATTTAAATGAAATGAAACAGGAGCAAGGAATGATACCGGGTAAAAAGAAACGGGGTAGACCGAAGAAAATTAAAAATCCTGATGATCAAATGATGATTCCATCAGAATCCGATAGTAAAATGGACACTAGTAGCGGTGGCAGTGGCAGTGTTAGTGGTGGTGTCGGAGGAGGCGGAAGTGTTGGAATAGGAATGGGAGGAGAAGTGATAAAAAAACGTCGTGGACGTCCAAAGAAAATTCATCAGCAACAGAAACAGCAGGAACGTGAAAATAGAGAGCGTGAACAAATGGTACAACAGCAACATCACCAGCAGCATCAACAGCATCAGCAACAGCAGCATCATCATCATCATCATCCTCATCATTCACAAAGCATGGGAGGACATCTTGGTGACAGCTATGGCAACGTACCAGGGTGTTTTTCCCCACCACTTATGTCACCACCAAAACCATATGCTCATATGGCACCGTATCCTCAACCCGAGTCAAATTTTTTCTCCCAGGGTATGAATGACAGTCCGTATAACATGAGCGCTAAACAAAGTCCCGTACATCTACAACAGCATTACAGCCAAAGTCCTAAATCCATGTCCTTGTCGTTTACTCATTCGGATTTATCGTCTGAAATTAACACGGCAATATCATCCGAGAATAATCTCGAGCCATCCCCATTGACGTCGCCAAGTGTTGAGCATCCAGATTTTGAACCACCAACAAGTATGTCTCAACAACAGCAGCAAAATCTCACGAACGATCATCGTGCTTATAATCCAGCTGGTACGACAGATGGTACAATACCACACTCAGGTAGTCCTAGTACACAATCACACTCTAGTTACACGAGCTACATGGGTTTTCATGATCAACCTACACCTGAATCTCATGGGCATGGACATCAAACAACGCCCACGGGGATGAATCCTGCTGAAGAACAGCAGCACTCACATCAGTCCCATCACACACCACCGTTAAGTCATCCTCACACGCCAACAAATTCATCAATGTCACCTCATCCGCACGAGCAGTACGGTATGAAGAGAAATACCAGCCAAGATGTTGCTTCCAAGAGTCTGAGTGATCTCGAGTCTCTAGTTGATCAGATACCCAGTATAGCTGACGGTGGTAATCAACGTTTGCATTCGCATTCAGTGATAACTGATGACGGTCTTGGTGACAATAAAATGGAATCACATCATCAATCGTATCTTTCTGGTTTTGCTGGTCCAGGTATGAGTAATTACAGTCCGCCACTTGGCGGGGGAATTTATTCTGGCTCGCAACCGCTCTATCCAGGTGATAATTATGGATCACCCTATGGTATGAATAGCCGCCATGAACAACAACAGCAACAGCAACACCAACAGCAACAACAACAGCAGCAGCAACAACAACAACAACAGCAGCAACAACACAGTAAATCTTACACTGTAGAAAATCTTGCGTCAAGCAATTACACACCGAGCATGAGCCAAGCAGGAAATAGCTACTCAAACATTATCCCCGGTCCACATTATCCCGTACCGACTATGGGACCCACCAATGGCTATCTCTTCGGGGGATTAGAGTCAAGTCTGATGCAACGTACTTACGGAATGACCGGAATGACTGGTATGGGTGGTATGCATCCCTCGTTAGGGCACATGGCTAATCCCTATCCATACAATACATCCTACTCGAGTTCCTTCGAGGCGTATCCTACACCTCCGGCTGGCATTCATGCACCCAGTCCAAATTATCCTGGCGGGTACGGTGTCTCCAGCACTACCAGCAGTCCTGGTAATTCAACACCTCCTTCCTACCTTCAATCCCATCACAGGCCACCCGTTGACCTTGGCTATGACGGCGTATGATAATCATTGTAAGCGTTATGCTTTACTAAATAAATAAAATATTTAAAAAAAAGGAAAAAAAAATAATAAATAATAAACAATATATATGTATAAATATATATTCTATGCTGAAACTACCTTTTTTTACGTATTTTTACACTCTTAAAATTTTCTTGGCATGCCTGAATGCTGCACCGTAAAAATAAAAAAATATAAAACGTTGGCATTATGGCAAAAAAAAATATGAGAAAAAAAAAGTATTTGCAAGACCGCGTCGCCGTTTTCAAGAAATTAATTTTTATTAATATTGTATAATTGATGTTTTATGGACGATGATTATTATAATAATAGTAAATAATAATGATGATTATGATTATAATAATAATAATGATGATGATGATTATGATCATGATAATGATAGTGGTTAGTACGAAGAATAGATGACGAATGATGATTATGATAATGATGATGATGATGATGATGATGATGAATTAAAAAAAAAAGTAATTAATGATAAATAATAATAATAATAATAATAATAATAAGTCTGTGACTACGGCGACGTGATTGGAATAAATCTAGTCCACCCGCAACGAATAGTGCTTTCGGTTGATGTCAATCAATTCCGCAGAGTTTAATTGTGTCGTTGTAACGTTAACGGCTCGGCGTAATTTAAGAGATCGGCGAAAAAAATAATTAGTTACTACGAGTAAAAAAACTCGCGATGCTCAAAAATAATTATTCAAAAAATTTATTATTGTTTTATTTAAAATAACTCGTACGGTTTATTTTTGCATTTATAATATAATTAGATTGGTTTTTAATTTTTGTCGAAAGGAAAAATAAATTGTTGTAAGGCCAGTGAGGTGCTATGTAATAAACGTGCAATTTTATTACCGTACGTTTTAATTATTATTATTATTATTATTTTCGTTTTTTTTTTATATAAATTCCTGACTACGTTGTTGTTGTTGTTATTGTTGTTGTTGCCTTAACTAACTTCAATTGTCATTAGTTATATTACATACTGAATGTCAGTCTGTACATTCCGTTATAAACTTTACTGTTTATTATTATTACTATTATTATTATTGTAATAATAATTAATAGAGAAAGATAAAGATAAAATATGTTTAAGAGGTATATTAATATGATATTATTATTATGTATGTACATATAATGATCATCTTAGAGTACTTTATAGTTTCGTTAAAATCTTATATATGACATTTAATTTTTGTTTGTTTTTTTTTTATCGAAGGGTATAAGTTTCTATTGCAAGTCAGGATTCATTTGAATTGAAAATTACTGGGTAATTAAAGAGCTCGCTATCTTTTGTTTTATTGAAAAAATTTTGTTTAAATTTTTTAATTTTGAAATGCGTTGGAATTTTTTTTTTGTATTCGTAATTATAATAAATTTTTTGAATTTTCTGTGTTCAAACATCAGTAGCACGAATTTGTTTTCAAGTGTAGAGATAAAAAATTACTTTTATAAAAAAAAATATATTCTGGATCCAGTAAATTTATTTATTGAAAATTTGAGATGAAATTTTTTTTTGATAAGCAATTACTACTTTTTTGTGATAATTATTTTTGGAAAAAAGAAATTACTATAAAATAAAATATTTATAAAGAAAACCAACGAATTTTTTAGTAAAAGTTCGTATTATTGAAAGAAAGTTTTCGAGAAAAATTATTTTTAAATCTTCATTTATTGTATTAGTAAAAGAAAAAAAAATTTCATTCCAAAAAGCGGACGAGAGACGTCATTTTAAATGAGTTCTATAAAGAAATTTTTTGTTTATAAAGTTCTATGGATCTAGCGCATATTAGAATTGATCTGCTAACTTTGCGTAAGACTTTGGTTCAAAATTTTTTAATTAATTTAAAAAATAGTGATCAATTGTGATCAGATATATTTTTTTTATGAGCGTGAATGCAAGCATGAGACAATTTATAAATTTTGAATCAATAAATAAATAAATAAATAAATTAAAATAATGAAATTTTAAAAAATGCGCGTATTGATTTTCCATTTATCTAAATGCGCATTATTTAATTTTCATTCTACTGATATTTTACTTATTTATTCTAAAATGTAAAAAATTGACGATTGTCAATTACATTCACACCTGTAACTTTTAAAATTATTTCGCCGATCTCCGGTAAAATACTTTTGCGGTCGTTGTATATATACAATTATATATTAATGATACAAATAAGCAAAAACGAATTTTCATCGGTGTTGTTATCATTGTCATTCACAGTTGATTCTCGCGAAATAAAAAACACGAATATATAATTAATAAATGTATAAAAAATAATAATGATAATAATAATAATAAATATAAATTTGCCATTGCCAATCTGTGTAAAAAAAAAATCGTTCCGAAAATGATCCGAAAACGTTCATGACAGTGAACTTTAAAAATTGAGAGAATTCTGAACTTGAAGTTTGACACTTTTGGAACGGAAAAAATTTTCAACTGCTGTAGGATTTTCCCGCGCAGTTTTTTTTATTTTTTGAGTAAAAATAATTTAACTTGTCAATTTTTTCGGCTTAAAGAACAGTAAAAAAAGCGATTATGAACATTTACGACTCTTACTAGAATTATTTAGGTATGAGGCAAAAAAAAAATAAAAATGATTTGAAAATATTTATCAACACTTTTTAACATTAATTAGAATTTTTTTTGTCTTTTCTTGACATTCTAAAACAGTCCAAAAAATGAGTGGTTGGAATTAAGAATAATCTATTTATAAACTCTCAAAATTGTCAAATTAAATAAATTTTGCTTAAAAAAGTTAAAAAAAAAAAAAAAACGGAAAAAAAATCTGCAGTAGTTGAAAAATTTTTCATTTTGAATTATGTTAAAGTTCCAAAAATATTCAACTCAAAGTATAAAATTGTTTTAATTTTGAAAGTTCACTGCCAAGAAAGTTTTTGGAACGAATTTTTTTTGAACGTGAATCGTCGTCTCCATTAACGTTATCATTAAACAAACATTTTATTTAAATTATCCCCTCAGCAATTAATAGTTTACTTAAAATATTTTTAAACGCTCGAGTAAATTAAAAGTAATAATATTTTACGATAACGATAATGAAGATAACCTACGGTATAAATAAGTCGCGTTGTGTTACGTTTTATGCCATAATTAATATTCTATTATGTTTTCTATTACAAGTTGGTTATATAATCGCGATTAATGACTGATGCATGGCATATATATATAAATAAATAAATTTTTATATTTATTTATTTATATTAGTAAAAATAAACAATAACAAAGAGACGTAATTTTAACAATCGTTGACACACCGAAACTACATCTATAACTAAAATATATTGCTGTAAAATTATGCATCAGTTATACATATATTATAAATATATAAATATATTAAAATAAAATTTAAAAAAAAAAAAACAAAAATTATTGATATAAATATAAATATAAATAGATATTGTAATGATATAAAACAAAAAATATACATATTACAATTAACTAGCCAGTATGATAAATAATTATAATAATTAATTAACTATTTGTCAAATAATCATTATATTGAATGTGTCGATGAGTTGACGACGGAGGTGATGCACAGGGTATAGATGAAGTTGATGCTATAATAATAATAATAATAATAATAATAATAATAATAATAATAATAATAATAATAATAATAATAATATAATAATAATAATAATAATAATAATAATAACAATAATAATAATAATATTAATAATAATAATTAAAATAATTATTAAAAAAATAATAATTATATGCTGTCTATACTATATATAATTATATAGATATTTCTTTTGTTCTATCGGCCTCAGATTGAAAATCAATCGTCGACAGCTATTTACTACTTCATGTTTTAAGTAAAAAAAAAATAAATATTAAAATATAAGATTGCTCGTGTGTGGGATTATTATTATTAAAAAAAAAAAAAAAAATTACATAAGTGTCATATGTAATAAATATTAATTATTTAAGTACAATGACGTACCCTAATTGATTATTATTAAAATTAATACAATTATATAAATTATTTTATCAATTTTTCATTGATTCATTAATGATTTTTAACTGCTGAATGAATAAAATGACAAAATAATAAATAAATATAATAAAAAAAAAAACAGGGGCAGCATAATTTCATTGTAAATTATTATATAATAAAAATAATTAATTAAAATAAAACACTAGATATTAAGGATACAGTAATTAACTATTATATATTGAATAAATAAATAAACAATAAAAAAAACAGTTCAATGAATCGCTGTTGCGCATCGAGTTTTAATGTGAGAATAAGTAAAGAGCTTGGGCCCATTTGAATGGGCCATCAACATATTTTTTAATGGCTTATAAAAATCCTACTTCTTTTAATATTTAAAATTTATTAGTTTATTTTTTTAATTGATAACTTAACTGTTAGCGATATTATTTTATTTAGTAGAGTCCAGATAATGAAATTTTTATTAAAAAAATTTTTTTTTATTGTGATTTTAAATATTTTTAAGTACAAGAGACTATTGAATTTAAACTTATATAAATATATAAATACATCTATATATTTTTTTTTTTTTATAAATATCATTGTAATTAAAAATTAATTAGAAAATTTATTAGCGTAATTATAAGAAGTTACCGTTTTAAAAAAATAAAAATTTCAATAAAATTATAAATAATTGTAATTTTTTTAAAATTTAAAATATTCATTATTTAAGATTTATTATTAAGAATTAATTAGCTATCATATATAGTAAAAATATCGACTATTTATTAAGTGTTATTTAATTTAAATCGAATAAAATCATCAAGAACTTGAAGATAATCGTGTCTGGACTCTACATCATCATTTATTTATTTAAATGTTTGTATTAAAAAATTTTTTCCCATGACTATAGAAAATTTTTTAAATAATTTGAGTATCTTATTCCTTTTTCATTGATCGTATTCTTTCAATGAATTTTTTTTTCTTTTTATAATCAAAATTTAATTATTAATAAATTAAAAAATTAAAGCATTGCCAGAAAATACGAATTGTAGCTTTTAATGTCTTGTAATAAATAAAATTTGTTCGAAAACACAAACAAAAAAAACCAAATCATATTAATTAATTAAATTAATT
Organism: Microplitis demolitor; assembly: GCF_026212275.2. NCBI lineage: Eukaryota > Metazoa > Arthropoda > Insecta > Hymenoptera > Braconidae > Microplitis > Microplitis demolitor. Next base: position 6,081,807 of record NC_068547.1, on the reverse strand, counting down.
AATGAATAAATACTAATGATGATAATTATCAAGAATAGAGTTTCTTATTAATTTTAGATCCTGTGAATAAATCCGTTCTGATTGCGGTAATTTTTTTACAAATTCGCTATACTTGTATTTACAATAAAATTATTTTGAAAATGCACACTTGGGAAATATACCATAAAAGACCGTAATCTTGCCGTAGCTTAACCTTTACAAATACAGTAAATTTACGGTAGGACTACAATAAAAATATGGTAACTATTTCTGCGTTCATCAATGTTTTATTTCAACTTAGCAAACCGTAATTTTACGGTAGATTTACCTTTTATTAAATTTTTATTTACTTTTAGCTACTACTAATGATAGTCTTATAAGTTAACAAACAATTAACAATTTTCGGTTTTTATTTCAACAAATCAACGAGAGTGTGAAGACATGAAAAAATTTATAAATTGTAAATAAAAAATCTGGGCATCGGTTGGCCCTGCGAGCCAGCCCCAAAACTTCCCGCTGTTTTCGGGCTCTAAGAGCTCGAAAGAAGTAAACGAAAATTAAAATAAATTTTTTTATCACGATTCAATAGTAAATATATATGATAGTGGGTTTGCCAGAATTGTTATTGGTTTAAGTCTTGATGTCAACAGTAACGGGAGTAGTTCGGTGTTCGCCACGAAATCGCGCCGACCATTTGTAGTATCCCTGATAAGAAACTTATTTCAGAACTGTCATATTCGATACTCGAAGCATTTTTATTCATCAGTCACAACTGCTTTTTTTGATAGTAATATATCTCGTATCACGATAAGACGTTCATTCTAAATGGATAGATTTCTTTGTGTCTAAGAAATATTTAAAAGAGTTAATATAAAGAGTTTTTTTATCGTTCTTCTTCCTTTCCTGCCTCTTCTGAATGCCTCCTCCTAAGACGTTCATTCTCCAGGCGCAGTCTTTCCACTTCAGCCCAGAGTTTCTCTATGGCCCAATAAGGTGAGTCTACTCGGCTCTCGAACGTTCACTAACGGAGATAGAGATCGGTTGGAACCGCGCTAGAAATTTGGATCTCGTTCTACTTGAATGTCTCTTAAAAAATTGTCGGCCGGAAAGCGGGATGTTATAATTAATAGTCGTAGCTGAAGATTGGTCTAAATTATGAACAAAAAAATTATCTAATCAGATAAGGAATAGATCAAACGAGGTAAATTTATGATGATTATTAAACTTAACTAGAAGGAGTGTAATTATAATTAGAAACATAATGTGTTTGTACTTCGGCCTGGAGTTCTTTATTTCAAAATTGAAATTTAATTACTTACCACAAGCGCTGACATCGACCGTCAGAAAACTAGTCCTCCTGACAATTTAACCTCCGGTGAACATCAAAACATTTATTTTAACTTTGTCGGCAGCTTATCATAAATTGTTGAGATCCATGATAAGTTTTAAGGTTAGTGCTGCCCTCTTTCTGTAGCCAGAGAACCTCTCATGGATATATTTTTAACTTGCTCATTATTCTATCCACGAAGGCTAGATTTACACAAATGTAAAAAAAAAAAAAAAAAAAAAAAAAAGAAAAAAAAAAGAAATGAAAAAAATACAGATGAATAACGTGGTTTTTGTAATTAATAAATAAATATATAAATAATATATGACAACTTATTTTGAATAAACTAAATTATATTAGTTACATTTATTTAATAAAACAAATCATTTATTAATCGTTGAACGATTTATTTAAAGTTTATGAAGAAGCTCAGAAAGTGTATTGATAAATTTTAAGGTTAAACTTTACTAAGTACAGGTAAGATTTATTTTTCAAAATAATAATCATAACAGCAATAAAATGAGATATCAACGATTTTTAATTATTTAATGATTTTAAAAAAATTTTTACCCTAGATATGGCAAAAACTTTAAGTAATAAAAATAAAAAATCCGAAAATGTGGAAGTGACCCACGTGGATAAAAAGTCAAAAAAAAAAAAGAGCAAGACTGCTGATGATAAAAATGACGATGAAGAGCAAGTGGTAGTGAAGAATAAAGTTAAACAGAAGAGAAAAAAGAATAAGGACAACGTTGCTGAAGAAAGCCCATCGAAAAAAATTAAGACCGACGAAGAAAGGTTTGATTTTAAATTTACTTCGTTCATTTTCATTTGATTTTGTTATCAATTTTAAATTAAAACTTTATTTACAGTAACGAAAATCAAGATGAAGATGTAGCTGAGTTACACGAAGACACTAAGATAAGAAAAATAATAAAAAAATCAACAGAAAAAGGCCCATCGAAAAGAGAATTGAAGAGAAAACGTGAAGAAGAAAAAAAAGAACAGAAAAAATTAGCTAGCAAACAAGAAGCAATGAGCAAAGCTTTGAATTATATTTCTCTGGTATTTACTTATATAATTATATTAATATATCATCTTATTAAATTTTAAATTTATGTATTAATTAATTAATTAATAATGTTTAATTGATAGTGGAAACATGCGAGAACTCAATGGAAATTTGAAAAACTTAAACAAATTTGGCTGATGGACAATTTATTAGACGAGTCATCTGTCCCTGACTCTGTTTTCCCAACAGTCTTGGAGTATTTCGAAGGCTGCAAAGGCATGGCACGGGAAACTCTATACAAAAAAGGCGTCGAAGTTATAAAGAAGTGCGAACAGAATCAAGAAAAAGAAGACGAGACTGATGAAGTTATTGAAACTGTCGAATATAAACGTGCTAGACAACTTTTGCAAGCTTTGCCAACAGAAACTTAAAATATATATCAGTATTTAAAAAAATAAACGAGCGTCCTCAATACTCGGCTATAAATTAATAATGACAACTCTCTATTTAAAACAGCTATTTTAAATTTTAGGTTTTTAGGCAAATTATTCGATTGATTATTAATTTAAATTTTTTGTACATACTACGGCAATTACGCTGTACAATAAAATAAATTTTATTTAAGAAAAGATAAATAGTTTTGGACATATTTATAAATTATAAACAGTAAGTCCCTAATAGGAAAATTCATACAGTCTGTAACTAAATTTATCCTTCACACTTTATTTATTTTATGTTATTTTATTTTATTTCATTTATATATAGTTGATTTATGGGTCAGCATATTTATCAACGAATTGTCTGAGTTTATCTGTGTCTTGAAGACCAACGATTCGTTCCAAAACTTTTCCATCTTTCATCGCCATTAAAACTGGTACCGTTTGTACCTATTAAAAAAATATTCAAATTAATTGCTTGGTAAAAATAGTATATTGTGTGACAAGGCATGAGACAAAACAATTTCAGACTAGGTTAAAGTTGGCTGACATCACCGGCAGGTGGAAATCGTGTTTCATCCTGAGTTACACACTAGATTTTTCATGATTATCTGCATTGGAACTTAGTTTGAGTGTCAGCAGCCAGTCATAAACAAGTTAATTTGCGTAAGCGTAAGTTGTCATTTGCAATTTATAATTAAGCAGAAACTATACATACTATTTATTATTGACACTAATTTTTATAAAACTTAATCACAGTCAAAACTTTCATTTACGTAAACAAAATTAATGCTCTGAAATAACTTTTAAACAAATGACAAGTATCAAAGTTTAAATTGCGAAAGCCTTCAGTCAGCGGGCAGAAACATCCCCGTTAGCAAAACTTCCTGGTCAGAAAGTTGGTGTCAATTAGTTGCTATCAAGTTGATGACAACTTTCAGCTTTTGTAACTGTTGACTACAAGTTGTTGTCAACTTTCTCAGAAAGTTGGTGACAATCTACTGTCCCAACCTGTTACTGACTTTCTGAGAAAATTGAAGGCAACTTTCTGTCAACTAATGAATTCCAACTTTTGCCACCAACATCTTTAGAAAGTCGGCGACCACTTGCCGTCAACTAATGGAATTGCCAATTTTTGCAGTCAACTTGGTGACAAGTTGCTACAGTAGATTGTCGCCAGCTTGAATACCAGAGAGTATTTGTTTATTCTCAAGGAACGAAACAAGTTTGTCTGCCTGCTGACTGGACAGTGACAATGTACGCGTTTGCTTATATTAATTCACGGCATTGGACTAAAATTAGCTTCTTTTAACTGCCTATAGCGACACTGAAACTTCAAGTTTCGATGCTGGTATCAAAAAAAAAATATTATTGATAATTAAAATAAAATAACCTGATAATCCATTGCTAGATCAACATTTTCATCAATATCAACTTTGGCTAACAAAATTTTGCCCTGTTTTTCAGCAATTACTGATTCTAAACGTGGAGTTAATAAACGACATGGATTGCACCATCTGAAATAATTCAAAACAGTGATTGTTAGCAATTGTTATTTATAACTGATTATTGTATATTAATAAAAAATAATTTTACGTCGCAAAAAAATCAACGATAACAGGCAGCTTTGCATTTTTTACTCTCTCGTTAAAATCTTTGTCATCTTGAACTTTAAAAGCTGGTGAAGCGACAGTTGCTAGTTCTCTTGTATGACAAGTGACTCCAAAAAAACGAATACCTGCTCGCAACATGATTTTTATTTTTTAAATAAAAAATAATTATGTTTAACTAACAATCACTTATTAAACTTATCGACAGTGATCTCTTCAAGTAACAGAACAGATAACCTTTATTTTAATTAAATCTGCGCGAGTTTTAGCATTAAATTGTCTTCTGCGCATAAATTTATCAAAGGCGCATAATTTGAATTCTGATATTGATTATTTATTGTTAATAAAAATATAAAGACGTCAAAAAATTTTGGTTTTTTGAAAAAAAAATGCATGTAATTAAAAATTAATTTAAAAATATACCATAGAAATTTTAAAAAACCCCATAATAACATATAGGTCAAATTGAGCCCATCTGAAAATAGTTATTGCTAAAAAAATTTAAAGAAAATTAAATATATAGTTAGATAAAATCGTATCAATAATTGGGTCTGTTAATTTTGAGTCAAACTTCAATTGACAGTTGAGAAAAAACTTTAATTTAATTATTCAAATAAGAATTTTCAAAATAAACAATTTTTTAATTTTTATAAAACTATTAATTAATAATTAATTTTTAATTAATATAAATAAATTCTACTGCATCCTATTTAATAATTTTACTTAATTATGACAGTAATTAAATTATAGACGGAAATTTATTGTCTAAAATAATTTATTAATTACAATAAGTAAATAATTAACAAAAATTATTAATGACCAGCAGTAAACATTATGGTAATTTAAACTCATCGATTATACAAAGGTATTTATTGATGATTATTTAGTGAGTCAGATCATCGAGCATATAATTTCACTTTCGATAACTTATAGAATATATATTAGGACCGCAGGATAGTAATGAAGCTTCTCTATCACATGAGTTTGGAAACTTCGTTTGAATAAAAATTACAAACTAAATAAAAGGTTTTAAACCTTTTCATGCAAACATCATCTATGTAATCTATTATTCGCTATTTGTTGCGTTATCGAGCTTTAAAATTATGTTGCAATAATTAAATAAATAAGAATCCTTTTTTTTTTAAATACTAACATATTTAGAGAAATAAAATGAATGAAAAAAATTATAGTGCTTCCTTATAATTAGAAAACTATAGTACTAGTTATAAAAATATTTATAGCACTACTTAAAAAAAGTTATATATTATAGTATCGCCTCGGCTGAAATAGAAATTGTATTCATTATTACCACGATAAAATCTAATATGTGTGTCCCTAGTCATGATACGATTACGATTGCGATTAAAATAATAATAGTTTCTGTTCCGATTCCTATATCTCGGAACATAATCATCTCCATAGTCATAATAATTTCTGTTTCGATTTCTGTATCTTGGCACATAATCATCTTCGTAGTCATCGTAATCTTCGTCATCATAGTCCTATTAAAATAAAACCATTTCAGTATTAAAAACTTGATTGTAAAAAATGTATATATTAATTTAATTAATATTTACCTGAATGGAGTATCTTATTTGCCGATCAGGTACTGCTTCAACAGCTCGAGTTGGAGGAATTGCAGTTAGTTGAGAAGTAGGAATTGTTGAAGATGCAGCTGGAGAAGCTACATAATTAGTTGGAGGTAGAGGAGGTTGAGTCACTGGCGTAGAGATTACTTGAGACCTAACAGGTACTGATGTAGAGGCTACTGAAGGAACAGGATTAATTGGACGTACAGAAGCTACTGATGAAGATGCTATTGAAGAAGTTACATAATTAGTTGGAGGTAGAGGGATCATTGATGTAGAGAATATTTGAGACCTAAGAGTTACTGATGTAGATGCTACTGAAGGAACAGGATTGATTGGACGTACAGAAGCTACTGATGAAGTTGCTACCGAAGGAGCAGGATTAGTTGGACCTACCGAAGATGCTACTGACGGAGCTACATAATTAGTTGGGGGTAAAGGAATCATTGAAGTAGAGATTGCTTGAGATTTAAGAGCTACTGAAGGAGTAGGATTAACTGGACATACAGAAGCTTCTGATGAAGAGTAAACCACTGACGAAGCAGGTACAATTGAAGAACTATAAGTAACTGATGAAGTAGATGGCATTGAAGCAGCGGGAGTGTTTGAAACAGTCGTTAATGGACAAATAGCGTTATACGAAGCTACTGCTGAGACAGAAGCATATCCAGGTGTATCATAAGACACTCGAGCAGTCGAAGAACGAGCGTACCACACAGGATACGTTGGGTATGAGTATGACGTTGCATTAGTCTGTGATCCACTGGGCATAAATAAGTTAGAACTCAAAGTAGAAACTCGTGGCGTTGCTACTGATGAGTCAGAAGCTGAAGTAATTCCATGGCTCTGAGTAGTCACGAGAGCTGGAAGAACTGGATTCCCCATTGATGATACTGACGATGAACTCATTTTAGGACTTGAATCAGTTTGAGTAAAGACAATATTAAATTTTGCCTAAAAATAATTATTAATTTAATACAAATAAATAATGAAATATTATAAACCACTTACTGGACGAATTAAAGGTTCAGGTTTAATGTTATTAACATCCATGTTTATCAATTCAATTTCTTGTTCTTGAAACGATCAGTAGTTTAGAACAAAGTACAACACAATAAAAAAATGATGCAATTTAATCGTGAGAGTAGAACATTTTATCTCATATTTTATAATTAAATTGAATGGTAAAATTACACATTAACTTTTTAGCCAATAATATTTTAATGTATTAATACATTATTTATAAATATTTTTATTTAATTAAATAATTCAATGATTTCTTTCATGCAATGATTCTACATTTCGATCTAAAAATGTATCTTTTGTCTACAAGTAAATAAAAATATCGAAAACAAAAGCGCAACAATTATTACTTGTTAGCCAATGAAAAATTTTGAAACTGTTAGACATCAGGTTAGCCAATTATTTTTTAAATTTTAACGAAGAAAGAACCTCTTTGAATTGGCACCTAAAAATTAATTTTTTAAATTTTGTTATAAACAAATCGATTGTCCGTCAATGTCCGACATAATTTTTTTTATTTATCCCATAATTGTTTATTTTTAAGAAAGAAATGTTTGCATATATATATATATATATATATATATATGTTATGAGTGTGAATGTAACTGACAAGTGTCATTTTTTTAATCATACTGAAGTTTGCCGAGCTCTAATAATTTTGTGATTCTGAAGCTAGAAGACAACTCAAACATTTTCAAATATTTCTTAACAAATCAATAATAAAAAAAAAAAAAAAAAAAAAAACTGAAAATAAGCACATATAGAATGAGTGTGAATATAGTAGACGTGCGATAGTTAATAAATTTTAAGTAAATATATAGATAAATCCAAATAATGAAATTTAAAAAAAAGCACGTACTAATTTTTAAATTTTATAAATACGTATTTTTTAATTTTTTATTCTACTGGCATTTTATTTGTTTATTGAAAATTAAAAAATTCCCAGCTGATAGCTACTTTACATTCATATATGTAGAATATAAAAAAACTACAAGTGCAAGTATATAAAATATTTTTTTTTTATAATTTATTGTTTTGAAAAAAAAGTTCAAAAATTATTAGGCGTCAGCTAACTTCGGCATCATATGGCTTTTTTAAATCTATATTTATATATTAACAGTAAGTATCGTGTGTTAATTTTAAAATCTTTGTGTGAACATTTTCAAAAATAATTTTAATATTTATTCGTAATTAATTTACAAATTTAAAAAATTGTTGACCTCTGCTGACTTCAGTATCACAAAAAATGTCATTACTTTATCATTAAAATAACTCGAAGTTAAGTTTTCGCAAATCGATACTCGAAAATTCCATAAATACTTCACTTTGAACTTCATTTTAAATTAAGATGTTAATTTGAAATAAATTTTTCTTGTCATTTTAAAAACATTTTTATTTATTATTTTGAAAATGCGAAGCTAAAAAGTTGAAGTACGTAATAAATAAATAAAAAAAGTTATTGAAAAATTTTTAAAATAACGTCTAGGTATTTAAGTGATTAAATTTAATTGATATTTATGTTACTTTACAGTATTAGACAAATGAGATAATTGGAAATAAAGATATCGACAGAAATAAAGTTAAAGGCATTAAATCCATTAAATTTAAAAACTGAAGAAGTTGAAGTTTTTTAAAATGTAACCGGGCAGCAGAAAGGAGAGTGTGAAGTTGAAGTAAAAAGGGTCTGATGCATTTGAAGTGAAGCCCGCATCTACATATCAACTTACATGCATGCATATAATATTTATTTTTAAAATATATGTTACTGAAGAATGCCGCGTTACAAGAGCTCATGATATGAAGTTGGAAGCCTTGAAGCCGCAAGCTTCCGCAGATTATAAATAATTAAATTACAAGAAGTGAGTACAAAATATAATAAGTAATTTTACTTTTTTAAAATTATAAAATGAAAAACAAATTTAAAAATTAAAAATTATTTATATTTGAATTAGAGCTTGATATTAATAATAAAATTAAATATTTAACAGGTAAATTGAAATGTTTCAAAATTCCTTGAAGTAAAAATTTAAAAAATATAATGATATATTTGTTTTGTGTAGAGTAAAAATTTGGCTGAAGGTAGGTAGGTATAGTTTGTCGAATTTCTTGATCAAGCTCCTCGACACTCATGGACTCCTGATAAATTGACTCACATCAAAGTGAGATTAATATTTTTTACCACGTATCAACCCTAATATCATCAAACTGTGATATTATAATTACACATATGATGTACCATGTGTGTACTACTTAGCTGTTTATCCAGCTAATTATCCTCTTGGAGTAAAAAAATAAAAAAATAAAATAAAATTCCGAGGAATCGGACTGACACATTTTTAAAACCCAAATTCGTGTATACCGACGCGAGTTTATGTTCGCCTGTTCTCCTCTGTAGCTACTGGGTCAAAGATTGTAAATTTTCCACAGCGATTTAGTAAAATAATTAAATCTCAAATATTTTTTTTTTTTTTTTACAACAATAATTCTCAAATTTTAATACAAAAAACAATTTATATCAACTCTCTTTTAAAAATCTATATATATAATATATACCTCTGCATGTATCGTGTATTCCTAATGATTCGAGTGTCTGAAAAATTGTTTTTTAGTTTTTATTTAAAAAAAAATACAGCTGGCTATAAATTTACGCTATCTATCAATGCTTCGACTTATCCATTACCAAAAAGTCATCAATAAAAAATTATTTTTATCGTTTTATTTAACGTTGGTAATAATTTATTTTATATATTTTTAGGAGTAGAATTTTATTTTTTTATCGTATGTTAATTTTTTTTAAATAATTTTTAAAAAGTACAAAAGGAAATGTGCAACGAAAAATTAGTACGTTATATTAGGGGCGTTAGAAATCCGTTATCTTTTGCTAAGGTCTGATATATAAACTCAGGTATAGGAAGCGGGTGTACCTATATTTGTATACCTGTCCTATTCATAAAGTCCGGATTAGAAACCAGGTATTATTAAAATTTATGGTTGCCATCGCCAACTATCATCACCTGTACACTACTTTACTTTTAAATCCTGATACATATTTATTTATATTAATATCTAGAGCAACTGGAGTATAAATTTAGTGCATCGCTCCGAATAATCAATTCAATATAAATTTATTTATAATAAATTTTACTTTAATAATTTATATTTAAATTCAACGAATAAATATATGAGTTATTTTTTTTTTTTTAATTCAAAAACTTTTAATTTTATAAAAAAAAAAAATGATTTATTATTAGTGCGCTCGTAATGAAATATTTATAAAATCGGATGATTTTTGATTTATGTAAAAGTTTAAATTATTCAAAAATATTTTTTCAAAAATTTGAATAAAATTTACTTATAAGTAATTCATAAACAATTAATTAATACGCGCGATTGTTTCGTGTCAATTTAAATTTTTAAATATTTTATTAAAATTTAAAATTGACAAAAATTGCCGCCAATTTTCTGAGAGTAATAACCTCAAGACTGGAAGGAATAAAAACAAAAAAGAACAGACGTTTAAATCGATATTACAATGAAATAAAAAATAACCAGTGCGATAAAAAATAATAATAATTATTTAAGTAAATAATTTATATGTACTTGGACTTTAATTATAATTATAGCAATTATTCTAAGGTCAGAAAAGGTCAATAATGATAATAAAAAATAAAAAATGGTTAAAATAGTACGAAAATAAAGAGCACGATGGCGTTGGAATCAAATCATCGTCGTGTCTCTCCTCTCCAGAGTTCAGTGAAAAATCCCATGCGTACAGTGTAATATGCACTTATGCATCGTTCACTATTTTTCATACTCTAAAACAAAACCCTGGTAAATTTTAATGTATATTTATATACTTATTAATTATTTACATATAAATATTAAATATAATCTGTGATTTTACAGCGGAAATGGAAACAAAATAAAAAGTGACTCCAACAAGTGATCCAAGTGTTTGATAATTTTGTGTACATCAGTCAACTATTTTACTATCGTCGCCAGGAAAATTAAAAAAAATAATAAATAATTATAACAATAAAAATAAAAAGCGAGTCACGATGATACGAAAAGGAGTAAAAACAATCCGTGAAAACTTTGACTGAATGTAAGTAAAAATATCGTGGGATCACTCCATACACTGATAATAATTTTCTTTGCCCTTTACTTTTCCACTCATACAGTTTTTCTTTTTTTCTAAACTATAATTTTATTATTATGTATAATTCTTTTTTTTTTTATAAAACCGCTATGTGAAGTTTTCACATGCCCGTTAAATAGAACAAACAATTATTTATTTTAACGTTTACATCTAATTGTATATAGACTTATAATACTTGGTAATGTTTCATGTTACAATTACAATTATCAATGACAGTGACGTGTATTTAAACTATTTTTCTTATGCCCTATACGCTCTTACGCAGCAAGTAAATTTTTTTTTTTAACAACTTGATAGAAAGTCGCATTCACGATATGTATACTCATAATATGATTCTTCATCATGGAATACACATATATAGCATGAAACAGGCTAATGGGCTCATAACATGTATACATATATGTGTGCGTGTAATTTTTATCTACAGCTTTATAAAATTCTAGCTGCACACCTGTTCACTCTCGAGTGTTGTGAGCGTGGTTCTTTTTATCGATTGTCTAGATCAGACGCCAAAATATAATTTTTTTGTCCCTGGTTTTTAAAACAAGTCTGACGTGTCATCTGCTTCACTTGGAAACCTGTCAAATATTTCCGATCGATTATTGCTGTCTATACTCTTCTTTTTCTTCACTTAACTGCCTATCTACATTTCGCATGGGGAATTTATTATCATGTAGAATATTATACATATATGTATATAGTATGTTCTGTGTATAAAATGTTTAATTAATTATGAAAACAAATAGCGATTACGTGAATTTTTTATTACCTTGTTTATTGTATGATATTTGTACTGGAGTTATAAATTAAATTATTGTTTATTGTTTATCATTTATTAATTGATAATGATAAATTTTTTATGATATATTCATATTTATTAATCGTGTGTTTTGGTGTTTGATAGGAAGTTTTAATAACTGAAGAACAATGGCAAGTAAGACTGAAGACTCTGCTTCTGTGGACAATGCTCCTGATGGTATGATACTTTCAAATATTATTAGTATATTTATTGTTATAATTTAGACGGATAGAATTATTTATTTATTATTTTGTTTATTTACATCTATTGTAATTGAGAAATTATATATAGCAGAAATGTGGACAATACATTAAAAACACTAATTATACACTCAAAGAAACTTTTAGTAAAAATTACCCAAAAAATATGATACTGTGAGGACGTGGTAAATACAGAAGGTCCTCGTAATTAGACTATTAGTTTCTTTTTCAAGCTATTGGGATACCTAGTTTATAAAAAAGACAATAATAGTCTTACAACGAGGTCTAACTGTATCTAAATTTTTGCAATACACATTGTAAAATATACTACTCGATAGCATGTATATGAAGTGCAATTTTTGCTAACAACATAGTAAAAATTTGATTACTGGTCAGATGCCCTTACAGTACAATCGAGTCGCGTTATAAGTCCGGCTTGTATTTTTTCTTTTAACCAGATTCGCGTTAATATGAGAGAGACACTTAGAGGATTTATAACGCGACTCGACTGTACCAAAATTTATAGGTAAGTTTTACTCAAAAATTATCTGCGTGTATTATTTTGTCATTTTAATTTATTAACCAATGAGATTTACCAATTTTGTTAATTATTTATGAGCAGTTATGCAACGTGCAATAAATTGTTATATCCTTGTACACTACAAATTGAGGTAAATTAGTAATGTGCTTGATAGAGTTACTTAATTGAATTTATGTTCTTTATAATTTATTTATCTATTAATTTATTAACGTTCTCCCTAATTTAAAAAATTTTTGATACATACAGTTTATTCATTGGACTCAGTTTTTACTGTATTTTCCATTTCCACTAGAATTCAGATCTTGAATGTATTTAGAGACCCACCAAAAAAAATTTACAGATTTTAAGTGATCATTCATGATCCTGAAGTTAACAGACATTTAGCAATTTACGGATTTTTTTTTAAAAGCCAATACAAAAAAAAAGAACTAAAAATATTCACATGTAGAAAATTTTAAAAACTATAGGTGTCATTTTTTCAAGTATTTTTTTCTATACGTATGTTTATAGATGTCTGATGAAGATTTAATAAAAGAATCGAAATGTCATTAAATCAATAATTAGTATTTTTAATGTATTGTCCACATTCCAGCTGTATATCATTCATTATTTATTTATTTTTCTTTTTATCCTTTAAAATCTATGCGTGTTATTATTGTCTGTTTTTTAAAAATGTCTTTTCATAATATTAGTAATACCTATTTATATTTTCTCATATTTTTAATCCTCTAGAAGGCTGAAAGGTCATAGAAAAAAAAAAAGTAAATAAATAAAAATGTCAGAAATGATTAAATTTAGTTGTGTAATACTCAGGATTTAAAATAACAAAGTTATTTATCAAGAGTTCAACATGAATTTTTATTAATAACTACTTAAATATCAGATATTAACATACTAATATTTATATCCGCTATATTTATGGATTATTACAGTAGTTAAAAAAATAAAATTTTACATCCCTTTAATTACAAGGTAGATTATAATGACAGTACTCACTTGCGATCTGTGCAAGCTTCAGATAATCAGATATCAACTTTGTCACAATAAAGCTTCCGGTGTATTGTCCTTGTGTTGATGATGAAAAATGATAGTTATATATATTGTCACTTTAATAACGCGAACAATTGATTTGTCGTCTGATATATTAATTTCAAAAGCTAGAAAGCCGTGTAACTAACGAGCAATTAATGTTTATTCAGTCATGGTTTCTTGAATTATAAATAAAAAAAAGTCTTTTAATTTAATAGAATTTATTATTCATTTTCTTTTCGATAATATACAATTTAATTTATAATGATTTGTTAGAATTTATTCATCAACTAGGGTATAAAAATTATGAGCTTACTATACTTTAATTATCATATTTCTATTATAATCCAGAGCATATTTTTGTATCAAAAATTAATATACTAACTAAAAATATTTATTTTAATTTATAAAAATTTCCGTTGCCAATGTCAAAAATATTTCAAATTAATTTTTAAATTTAATTAATATTTCAATTAGCAATTTTTAAAATTCATTTCTTCCCGTGTATACAAACAGCAAAAAATAAATTATTATTATTATTTTTTTTGTGATACCAACAACGAAACTTAAAGTTTCAGTGTCTTTATAGCCAGTCGAAATATTAGTTCATTACACATCAAGGGAGGAAAGTAGAAAATTTCAACCCGCATGTAGAATTTCCTACCCGAGCCGAATCTCTACCTGAATGTTTAAATTTTGGCCTCTGTTTATGGGAGAAATGGTGCTTGCGCTAATTTTTATCATTTGTTTTCTCATGAAAGAAAAGAACGATTTTCTTCCCTCTAAACAGCAGAAATGTAATTTTAAAAATTTATGTAATTTGACTGTTGAAAAACGTTCCGATCTTCAGGTACATGGAATTTAAGCTTTCGGTGCGGGTACGGTGAAAAATTTCTCATTTATTTAAATAGTCATCGACCAAACAAAAGTTATTTTCAATCAGTTCAATAACATTCAAAATCCATAATCTGCAATTTATAAAACCAGTTAATTTTTAATGCTATCGACTTTAAAATCTATATTTATTAAATATGTCAACATAAACGTCTGAATTATTCGAATATTACTAAATAGCTTATAATTTACATTAAGCATACGATGGTTCAATTAGTATTTAGAAATTTATTGTCTTAATGTTCTATAAATATATAAATATAAATGGATCTATATATATTTTTTTTATAACTATAAATCTCGTTTCATCAAAGAATAAGTTTTTAGAATCGATTGATTAAGTAGGTTATAAGTTTAAATACCCATAACTAAATACTCTGTTTATTTTTAACTTGAACTGTTAGTGAACTATCTGTACGTGAATCTTGTAACTTTGCCCTTTTTAAAAGGCTAAATGAATTTTATTAATAGCTAATATATAAATTTTCGTACCGCAAGGAAATATATCAGTAGATAACAATTTATAATTGAAATTTAACAGGTAGCGTAGATAAAGAAATATTAAACATAAGTGGATCAAATAATTCAAATCACCGTGTGCCTCCTTATATATACAATGAAGGATCCAACCAAGTGCGCGAAAATTTGGAGCACGACAATCACAATCATTTTCGTCCAACTTCTGAAGATCAATTAGGACCGTTGCCACATAATTGGGAGAAAGCTTATACCGAAACTGGAGAAGTTTATTTTATTGAGTGAGTATAATTATTTTAATTCCCATGATAATTAAAATTAAAAAATACATTAATTAAAACATGTGATAATTTTTTTCTCTCTTTTTTTACTTTAAAGCCACAACACAGGAACGTCTCATTGGTTGGATCCACGTCTGTCGAAATTCCAGAAACGTTCGTTGGAAGAGTGCCTTGATGACGAGTTGCCTTATGGCTGGGAAAAAATAGACGACCAGCTATACGGAACATATTTCATTGATCATGTTAATCGACGAACTCAATACGAAAATCCAGTTTTGCAGGCTAAACGTGCGCAGCAGAGTTTAACAGAGCGCAAGAGTCCCAATTTTACGCGTAATCCAAAGAAATTAAAAGGACAAAGAATACAAACCACACTTATAAAGAGTTCACGTGGCCTGGGTTTCACTATTGTCGGTGGTGATGACGCAGTTGAAGAATTTTTACAGATAAAAAGTGTCGTGCCAAATGGGCCGGCATGGCTGGATGGAAAATTACAAACAGGTAAACTGGAAATTACATAACATTTAATGTGACTTTTAACTGACATCTTTCTTTGTCTCTCCCTCTCTTTTTCTCTTCGTAATAATTGTCAACAATAATTTACTATATTACTCATTATCAATTACTCAGGTGACGTGCTGGTGTACGTAAATAACACTTGTGTTCTCGGATTTACCCATAATGAAATGGTAAATGTCTTCAAATCAATAGCCAGCGGTGATACAGTGACCTTAGAAGTGTGTCGCGGATATCCGTTGCCATTTGATCCAAACGATCCCAATACTGAGGTCGTTACGACGATAGCTGTCAATGCACCAGACATGATGCCCGACGATCCGAGTCTCTATTTGGATCTAGATCCAAATATGCAGAATGACAACCGATTTGGTTTCTTAGACTCTTCATTCTTGCCTGTCCACGGTCTTCAGAATGGCGAGAATCTCGCAACAGCATCCGTAAACTCAATGCCGGATTTATGTATTTCCGATAAAATCAATACGATAAAGCGACCAAATAGTACAGACATTTTATTATCCGATTCGACGGATTACAATGACCGTAAAGAATCACCACCGCCTTCGAAGTCGGAATTTCTAAGTATTCCTGTCGTAAAAGGTGCCATGGGTTTTGGATTTACGATCGCGGATTCATCCCACGGACAGAAAGTTAAAAAAATATTAGATAGAAATCGCTGTAAAAATCTTCAAGAGAGTGATATACTTGTTAATATCAATGATGTCAATGTAAGAAATATGTGTCACACAGAAGTTGTCCAAGTACTGAAAGAATGCCCGCGAAACCAAGAAGCTCTTATTCAAGTTCAGCGTTCGGGAAAATCAAATGACAAAAAAGACAAAATAAATCAGGGTTTTTTCCGCAGTAAAACACCAACTGCAGATATTTATAGCACGCAAGCTAAAACAGTGGTGCCAAGTCGCCCGAAAACTCCGTTGATAGACACGAGAAATCGCACAAAATCTCCAGTAGTGGATGTCAACAGGCCCGAGTGGCGAACTGGACCCGCAAATGACATCAATTCTCTTGACAACCGATGCAAGTACACTGACTACAATCACGATTTATATTACACGGATCCATATAAAGGAAATATGGTCAGTAATTTAGCGGATAATTTTGGACGAATGGTCAACATGGACGACGATCCCATGAGACACATGAAGCGCGACTGGCGTCTTAATGATAAAATGACTTTACCAAATGAAATCTATCAAATGGATCCGTCGCTCCATAGTCCAATAATGAAGCAGAATGGCAACATGCATCCTGATTACTACAAAGATATTTATGGTGCGCGTATGCACCCACAGTATGTTGTGCAGGATTACAATAATTATAGTATTGGACAAGAGCAGAATGTTGATACGGGTGAGATTTGGGACAAACGAAAGGAGACAACAAGTTTTGAACATGAGCAGCCACGTTCTAGTTCTGTTGCTAGATACCATTCTCAGTATAACAATGAAATGGTCTGTCCTACGATACCGGAGTTCGAGTGGATCGAGACAGTGGTGACGTTGGTGAGACAAGACGCCGGCTTTGGGTTTAGAATAGTCGGCGGGACTGAAGAAAATTCACAAGTGTCTGTTGGACATATTGTACCTGGTGGGGTTGCTGATGTTGACAACCGACTCAATACCGGTGATTTAATAATGTCTGTTGATGGTGAAGATGTCAGGAATTCAAGTCACCATCATGTTGTGCAGCTGATGATCGCTGCTGCACAAAATGGTAGAGTTACTTTGGGAATAAGGCGACGTATAAACGCTCAGGATTTACAACCTTCCTATGAACGACCGGTGAATCCTCAGTATCCGTATGATGTGACTGTTACGCGAATGGAGAACGAGGGATTTGGTTTTGTTATTATTTCGTCGGTAAACAAAGCTGGCTCGACGATTGGTAGAATTATTGAAGGATCACCCGCGGAACGATGCGGTAGACTTGAAGTTGGAGATCATATTCTTGCCGTTAATCATGTTGATATTACTAATCTTTGTCATAAAGATATCGTTAATTTAATCAAAGACTCTGGTTACTCTGTTACCTTGACCATTGGATATCCTATTGATGATTGCTGTAGCACTACATCAATGTCGCAGAAGGTATTCATCGAAACGTAACTGCTTTTAAAAATAATTTTACTTGTCATATTAATGTTTACATTTATTTATTTACTTTATTGTTTTTAAGGATGAATCAACTGGGGATGGAGATGGAGGACAGTATCACGCAATTGAATTGACTCGAGGTACACGTGGTTTTGGATTTAGCATACGAGGTGGTCGCGAATTTCAAAATATGCCATTATTTGTACTGCAGATCGCGGATAATGGGCCTGCCTCCATTGATAATCGATTAAGAGTAAGTAATAGGAGTTGAAAATTTTATTTACCTTCTCCGCAGAGTTTATAAACGCATTGTAGTATTCATGAACCCAGAAGTTGCATCTCTCTTACGTTAATTTCTGAACGTGCCCCAGACGTAACTATCCCACAGATAATAACTAAATAGTCAATTTAACTACTGGCCGGTTGCGCGAAAATACTATTACTATTAAACTATCGGTGTGACGTACACATGCATAATGACAGCTCTTCCAGAAAAGAGGATCGGAACTTCTTGGAGATATACGTACAACAATACACACATTTCTATAGTATGCGTGCGCGCATATGGTCAATAGGGATCTTCGTTGTCAAAACAGTTACGTCAATGAAATTACATATGCTTACAAAGGCTATTTTTTGTATTTTTAAATTAAATAAATGAACACATCCTAAATCAAATACACATCATTTTTTTAATAATACTATAGACTATTAATTGAACATGAGTATTCTTAAATAAAGTAACAGAATCGTTATTTTGCTGATAGATCATTTGGATACATTGGGTGGTCATTCTGACAATATTTTTCTCTTGGTGTAATTAAGAGTTAATATTATTCAGATTATTTAATACAATGAATTTATTGATTTTATTAAAATGAATTGCAGGTTGGAGATCAAATAATTGAAATTAATGGCATAAATACGAAGAATATGACGCATGCTGAAGCTATTGAAATAATTCGCAACGGCGGTCCGTCAGTAAGACTTTTAGTACGTCGTGGATGTCAAATGCCGAGTGCGGTAGGTGCTCCACCTCACCTCTATGACATGAATATATAATTTAAATTTATTAAATGAAAATTATTATTATTATCAATATTAATTTCTAATTAATAATTAATTAATTTAATAACAAATTAACGGATGTTTATTAATGTTAATTCAAGACAAATAATATTAACAGCATCATGTGTCGACTAACGCTAAAGATTATTTATTTATGAGCTTTAGTATCTAACAGCAATTATAATTATAAATTATATCGGAAATGATTATCCGATTAAAATAATTAATTAAACGATTTATTTAGGTACCCATGGATGCATATACTTATAATTTTTTTTTTTTATTATTAAGAATTTAAAAATATTTTCAAATTGAAAAAAATAAAAAACAAATTCAAAGTTTTTTGACAATCATTTTATGCAATTGGTGCTAGAGCATATTGTTTTTTTTTATTATCAATAATTGATAACTTAAATCTGCCTTAACAAATGTGTGATTAAAAGATATTACTTTTTATTTATGGATTGTTAATTATAAAACTAACAAGTGTTTATAACTTTTTTTATTTTTTATAAAATAAAAATTTAATATCTTGTGATTTATTTATCAGCTGTCTAACTCACGAGAATTGATCATTTTGAATAAATGACATTTAGCAAATTTTATTTATTAAGAAAATTCATTATAGAATAGTGTTACATTTGATGAAATAAGCAATCAAGTTATTGATGATGACGGCACCTTAAGAAATACCGAGATAATTAAACATACAAAGTGTAAGAAAAAACGAAAGTTCTTCATTCCACTCTGCTGCTGTTCCTCGAGAAAACGGCAATGATCTGAGTATTAATTGTTTTTATTTTTATGACGACTTTTTTTTTATCGACCATTTTTATATACATTTATATTTGTAATAATTAGAATTTATGAATTAACTGATTGATTGATTGATTTATTAAAAGACCATTGTGCCTCTATCTGTATTAATATAAAAAAAAAAATTGCACTGATCTGAATTGATTTCACGATAATACTTAAGCTCTAAGTTAATGGGAAACAATAAAAGATTGAATATTTAGTGAATAATAAATAACAAGGGTCAGAATAATTGAAAAAATATGTAGTTTTCATGTACATTATGCATTTATAAATATAATTATAAATTTATATGTAACAAATTGAATAATCGATCAAGGAATTTACTGACGACTCTTTATTACTTCTAATAATAACTATTATTAATTAATTAATTATAACTAATAATAACTCGTCAGCTTGATAGTTTTTTTCCTTTTAATGTGAAAATATAATATCCATTAATAAGTTTTCTATTCAACCAAAGAGCGATTGTCCTTAGCACGATAAACTCAACGAATAAAATTTAATTACTCTCGAGTATTCATGAAAGTATGAAAAAATAAATTGAAATTTTGAATAAATTTAAAATAATGGATAGTCATTTTATAACAAAACTCAGTACACCCTTATACAGTGTAAATGTATTTGAAAATATATTTTTTTACCCTTAGATCATTAGAATACTCATTTTCATAATCTAAAATAAAAATTAAATTAATGAAAATTAATTACACTTGATAAATTATTAAATTTCAAAATCCATATTTTTGTCACTTTATATTTATAGTTTTGACATTTTTTTTAATTTTAATAATATCGTGATTATTTTTTTATAATTTACAATTAATTATTAAGCGACATTTCCGATTGATAATGTGCCTCTTTGAATTAATATTTTTTATATTACTAAGAAAAAAATGTTATTATCATTAAATTCCAATGGAATATAATTTTTTTAAGACGATGAAAGTACACGAGAATAAAATAAATTTTTAATAACTTAATAATAAAGTTAAATATTTTCACTTTGCCGCGTCTTCCATTTTTTTTTCTTAATTTTACGACTGAATGATATCCAATACTTTAATTTTCAATATATACATATTTATAAATATATATAATGCGTTTTTTTGCCACATGGAAGTGATATGTTAGATTAAATTTTGAAAAACTGTATTTATTGTAATGATAATTATAATTATTATTAATTAATCAATTTATAGTGAATGAATTGTATATTGTGTGTGACGAACGGCAAGTGTCTAATATTACACTATTAATTATCTGAAAATAATTGTTATAATCATGTAATACAATATTATATAATGTTGTTAAATTTTTATTTAAA